>NC_083336.1:2018200-2318200 GCF_963455315.2 Globicephala melas | reverse complement strand
CCAGCACACACACATACACACCTGCACAGATACAGGGTTCACTGTGACTCAATGCACAGACTATAGAAGAACACACACACATACCAACATGCACACACACATGGCGGACCGTGACTCAATCAGTTGCCTATAACAGCACACACACACATGACTCACTGTGACTCAATGCAGTCTTTAGCACAACAAACACAGAGACACACACCCCATGGAATCAATGAAAGCCCACCAACACACACACTCTCATACACACACACACACATGGCTCACTGTGACTCAATGCACAGTCTGTATCACCACACACCTACACATACACTTCAGTTACTCAATGCAAAGACCATACGAACACACACACACACACACACACAAATAACTGATTAAATGCTCCACACATACTAGTGCACACACACACAGACATGCTCACTGTGATTCAAGACACAGTCTATACGAGCACAGTAACACACAAAAAACTCATTTTGACTCAATGCGCAGTCTACATCAGCACACACACACACATAACTCACTGTGATTCAATCCACAGCCTATATCAGCACTCAGACACACACACACACACGGCCCACTCTGTCTCAATGGTCATCCAGTACCAGCACACACACACACACACACACACAAACACACACACTCGTTCAGGTCAAAGTGGATAAAACCACAGTCCACACCATCACAGACACACACACACCGCACTACACACTGTGACTCAATGCACAGTCTACACCAGCAAATACACACACACATATACACACACAACTGCCACACATTTAACTGTGACTCAGTGCTGTGACTATAGCAGCTCCCCACACACACATGGTTCACTGTGACTCAATGCACACCCAATAATTGTACACACACACACACACATATGGCCCAGATTGACCTAACAAACAGTCTGTAGCACCACATACACACATGCACACCTCAGTGACTCAATGTTCAGCCTGTAACATCACACACACACATGCATACACAAATAAACATACACACACAAATACGGCTCGCTGTTTTTCAATGCAGAGCCTATAACACCACACAGAGACACCCATCACTGTGACTCAAACCGCAACTTGTACCTGCACAAACACACACAAAGACCCACCTTCTCTGACTCAATTGACAGCCTCATGCAGCACACACACACACACACACACAAAGAGAACCATCACTGTGACTTAATACATCTCCTATACCAGCATACACACATGGCTCACTGTGAATCAATGCACAGCCTATACAAGAACACACACACACATTAACATGCACTCACACATGGCTCACTGGTACTCAATCAATCGCCTATACCAGCACACACACGCACAGCTCGCTGTGATTCAATGCAGTCTGTATCACCACACACTCACACACACAACCATGAGTCAATAAAGCCCACACCAGCACAATAAAGCCCATACCAGCACACAAACTCACATACACACACACACATCTGACTGTGACTGAAAACGCATCCCGTACCAGCACAGACACACAAAAACACCTCACTGTGACTCAATGCACAGCCTATACGAGCACACACATACACACACAGCTCACAGTGACTCAATACAGATTCTATACCAGCACACACACAGACACACACACACACAGCCCACTCTGTCTCAATGGCCATCCTGTGCCACCACACACACACACACAGACTCGTTCAGGTCAAAGTGGATAAAACAACAATCCACATCATCACAGACACACACACAACACACTACTAACTGTGACTCAATGTACAGTCTACACCAGCAAATACACACACACATACACACACACCTCCCACACATTTAACTGTGACTCAGTGCTATGACTATACCATCTCCACACACACATATGGTTCACTGTGACTCTATGCACACCCAATAACTGTACACACACACACACATACACACACATATTGCTCAGTTTGACCTAACAAACAGTCTGTAGCACCACATACACACATGCACACCTCTGTGACTCAATGTTCAGCCTGTAACATCACACACACACACGCATACACAAATACACATACACACACAAGTATGGCTCACTTGATTCAATGCACAGCCTATAACACCAGACAGAGACACCCATCACTGTGACTCAAACCGCAGCCTGTACCTGCACATACACACACAAAGTCCCTCCTTCTGTGACTCAATTCACAGCCTACTGCAGCACACACACACACAAACACACACAAACACAACCATCACTGTGACTCAATGCACCTCCTATACTAGCATACACACATGGCTCACTGTGAATCAATACACAGCCTGTACCTCCACACACACACACATACAAACACTCACACACAGCTTAGTGTGACTAAATGCAAAGCATAAACCAGCACGTGCACCCACACACACATTCACCTCCCTGTGACTCAGTCCATAGCATATAACATCACACACACACACACACACACCTCACTGTGACTGAATGCACATCCTGTACCAGCACACACACATACAAATACTCACACATGGTTGTGACTAAATGTACAATCCACACCAGCACATACACACACATGACACCTCAGTGTGATCCAATGTTCTGTTTATACCAGCACAACCACACGGCTCACTGTGACTCAGTGCACAGCATATGACATCACACACACACACACACACATACACCTCTCTGTGACTCAATGCACAGCCTGTACCTGCACATAAACACACACACACATCACTGTGATGCGATATGCAGCCTATACCAGCACACACACACACACAAACACACACACCAAAGTGTGACTAAATGGTCAGCCTACATGAGAACACACAAACACTAACATCCCTCACTGTGACGCAATGCACAGTCTATACCAGCCTGCGCACACTCACATGACACTGTGACTCAATGCACAATCTGTAATAGCCCCCACACACACACATACACACCTTATTGTGACTCAATGCACAGCCTATATGTGAACACACACACATACTAACATGCAATCACACATGTCTCACGGTGACTCAATCGCCTATACAAGCACACACACATGGCTCACTGTGAGTCAGTGCCCACTCCATACCAGCAAACACACACAACACAGCTCACTGTGACTCAAGGCACAGTGTATGGCAGCACACACACACACAGACACACTCATACCCACATCTCATTGTTCCTCTAAGCCTGTGGAAGCACACGCAAAATGAAACAAACACCCCTCACTGTGACTCACTGCACATCCTATACCAGTGCACTCTCACACACACACACATGGCTGACTGTGACTCAGGGCACAGGATATGCTAGCAGACATACACACACAGAGAAGCACATATGGCAAACTGTGAGTCAATTCACAGCCCATACCTCCACACACGCACACATACTGACACACAAAAACACAGCTTAGTGTGATTCAATGCAAATCCTATACCAGAAACTGCACACACACACACACACACAAACCTCCCTATGAATCAGTGCATAGCATATAACATCACACACATACACCTCACTGTGACTCAATGTGCTGCCTCTACCTGCATATACACAAACAACTCAATATGACTCAATGTGCAGGCTGTACCAGCACACAAACACACATATGTACACACACCTCAGTGTGCCTCAATTGTCAGCCTATACCAGAACACACAGACACAAACACCTCTCACTCTAACTCAATGCACAACCTATACCAGCGTGCACACACACTCACATGGCACAGTGAATCAAGGCACAATTTTACCAGCACAGGCACACACACCTCAGAGTGACTCAAAGCTCAGCCTATACCAGCACACACACACACACAGTTCACTGTGACTCAATGCACAGGCTATACCAGCACACACACATATACACACACAGCTTACTGTGACACAATACAGTCTCTACACCACCAAATACACGCACACACACATGCACAGCTCCATGTGATTCCATGCACATTCCATGCCAGTGCATACAGACACACAGAACACACCTCAGTTTGACTCAATGCTCACAGTATGCCAAAACATACATAGACACACACACACGGCTCCCTGTTACTCAGTGCAAAGTGTGTGCTAGCAGAGTTACACACACAAAGAAACATACATGGCTCACTGTGAATCAATACAGAGCCTGTACCTGCACATAAACAGACACACACATCACTGTGATGTGATATGCAGCCTATACCAGCACACACACACACACACCAAAGTGTGACTAAATGGTCAGCCTACATGAGAACACACAGACACACACATCCCTCACTGTGACACAATGCACAGTCTATACCAGCCTGCACACACTCACATGACACTGTGACTCAATGCACAATCTGTAATAGCCCCCACACGCACACATACACACCTTATTGTGACTCATTGCACAGCCTATATGTGAACACACACACATACTAACATGCACTCACACAGGTCTCACGGTGACTCAATCGCCTATACAAGCACACACACATGGCTCACTGTGAGTCAGTGCCCACTCCATACCAGCACCAAACACACAAAACAGCTCACTGTGACTCAAGACACAGTGTATGGCAGCACACACACACACAGACACACTCATACCCACATCTCATTGTGCCTCTAAGCCTGTGAAAACACACACACAACGAAACAAACACCCCTCACTGTGACTCACTGCACATCCTATACCAGTGCACTCACACACCCACACACATGGCTGACTGTGAATCAATGCACACTCTATACAAGGACACACACACACACACACACACACGGCTCCCTGTGACTCAGTACACAGGATATGCTAACAGACATATACACACAGAGAAGAACATACGGCAAACTTTGAGTCAATCCACAGCCCATACCTCCACACACGCACATATACTGACACTCAAAAACACAGCTCAGTGTGATTCAATGCAAATCCTATATCAGAAACTGCACAGACACACACACACAAACCTCCTTATGAATCAGTGCATAGCATATAACATCACACACATACACCTCACTGTGACTCTATGTGCTGCCTCTACCTGCACATACACCCACAAACAACTCAATATGACTCAATGTGCAGGCTGTACCAGCACACACATACACACACATGTGCACACACACCTCAGTGTGCCTCAATTGTCAGCCTATACCAGAACACACAGACACACACACCTCTCACTCTGACTCAATGCACAACCTATACCAGCGTGCAGACACACTCACATGGCACAGTGAATCAAGGCACAATTTTACCAGCACATGCACACACACCTCAGAGTGAATCAGAGCTCAGCCTATACCAGCACACACACATACACACACACATGCACAGATGCAGGCCTCACTGTGACTCAATGCACAGCCTATACCAGAACACACACACACACCAACACGCACTCACACATGGCTCACTGGTACTCAATCAATCACTTACACGAGCACACACACAGCTCACTGTGACTCAATGCAGTCTGTATCACCACACACTCACACACACACCCATGAGTCAATAAAGCCCATACCAGCACAATAAAGCCCATACCAGCACACAAACTCAGATGCACACACACACACACGAGACTGTGACTGAAAACGCTTCCTGTACCAGCACACACACACACAAACACCTCACTGTGACTCAATGCACAGCCTATACGAGCACACACATACACTCACAACTCACAGTGACTCAATGCAGAGTCTATACCAGTGCACACACAGACACACACACACACAGAGCCCACTCTGTCTCAATGGTCATCCTGTTCCAGCACACACACACACACACACACACACACAAACACACAGACTCATTAAGGTCAATGTTGATAAAACCACAGTCCATACCATCACAGACACACACACACTGTACTACACACTGTGACTCAATGCACAGTCTACAGCAGCAAATACACACACACACATACACACACAACTCCCACACATTTAACTGTGACTCAATGCTGTGACTATACCAGCTCCCCACACATACATGGTTCACTGTGACTCAATGCACAACCAATAACTGTACACACACACACATACACACATATATGGCCCAGTTTGACCTAACGAACAGTCTGTAGCACCACATACACACATGCACACGTCAGTGACTCAATGTTCAGCGTGTAACATCACACACACACACGCCTACAAAAATACACATACACACTAATACGGCTCGCTGTGATTCAATGCACAACCTATAACACCAGACAGAGACACCCATCACTGTGACTCAAACCGCAGCCTGTACCTGCACATACACACACAAAGACCCACCTTCTCTGACTCAATTCACAGCCTACTGCAGCACACACTCACACACACACACACAAAGAGAACCATCACTGTGACTGAATGCACCTCCTATACCAGCATACACACATGGCTCACTGTGAATCAATGCACAGCCTATACAAGAACACACACACACACCAACATGCACGCACAAATGGCTCACTGTGAGTCAATGCACAGCCTATACCAGCAGAGACACACACACACTGCTCTCTATGACACAGTGCACATGCTGTACCATCACACACACACACAGCTTATTGTGATGCAATACAGACTCTACACAACCAAATACACACACACACACGCACAGCTCACTGTGATTCCATGCAGACTCCATACCAGTGCACAAAAACACACGGCACACAACTCAGTGTGGTTCAATGCTCACTTTATACCAAAACACACATAGACACACACACGGTTCTCTGTGACTCAGTGCACAGCCTGTACCTGCACAGAAACAAACACACACATCACTGTGATGTGATATGCAGCCAATACCAGCACACACACACACACACCAAAGTGTGACTAAATGGTCAGCCTACATGAGAACACACAGACACATACATCCCCCACTGTGACACAATGCACAGTCTATACCAGTCTGCGCACACTCACATGACACTGTGACTCAATGCACAATCTGTAATAGCCCACACACGCACACATACACACCTTATTGTGACTCAATGCACAGCCTATATGTGAACACACACACATACTAACATGCACTCACACATGTCTCACGGTGACTCAATCGCCTATACAAGCACACACACATGGCTCACTGTGAGTCAGTGCCCACTCCATACCAGCACCAAACACACAACACAGCTC
The DNA here is from genome assembly GCF_963455315.2 of Globicephala melas. Lineage (NCBI taxonomy): Eukaryota > Metazoa > Chordata > Mammalia > Artiodactyla > Delphinidae > Globicephala > Globicephala melas. The sequence continues at coordinate 2,311,109 of NC_083336.1, read as the reverse complement.
ACTGTGACTCAAGGCACAGTGTATGGCAGCACACACACACACAGACACACTCATACCAACATCTCATTGTGCCTCTCAACCTGTGAAAGACATGCACAATGAAACAAACACCCCTCACTGTGACTCACTGCACACCCTATACCAGTGCACTCTCACACACACAGACATGGCTGACTGTGAATCAATGCACACTCTATACCAGGACACACACACAAACACACACACACACACACAGCTCCCTGTGACTCAGTGCACAGGATATGCTAGCAGACATACACACACAGAGAAGCACATATGGCAAACTGTGAGTCAATCCACAGCCCATACCTCCACACACGCACACATACTGACCTCCCTATGAATCAGTGTATAACGTATAACATCACACACATACACCTCACTGTGACTCAATGTGCTGCCTCTACCTGCACATACACCCACAAACAACTCAATAAGACTCAAAGTGCAGGCTGTACCAGCACACACACACACATGTGCACACACACCTCAGTGTGCCTCAATTGTCATCCTATACCAGAACACACAGACAAACACACCTCTCACTCTGACTCAATGCACATCCTATACCAGCGTGCACACACACTGACATGGCACAGTGAATCAAGGCACAATTTTACCAGCACATGCACACACACCTCAGAGTGACTCAAACTCAGCATATAACAGCACACACACACACACACACACACACATGAACAGATGCAGGCCTCACTGTGACTCAATGCACAGCCTATACCAGAACACACACACACACCAACACGCACTCACACATGGCTCACTGGTAGTCAATCAATCACCTATACCAGCACACGCACACACACAGCTCACTGTGACTCAATGCAGTCTGTATCACCACACACTCACACACACACCCATGAGTCAATAAAGCCCATACCAGCACAATAAAGCCCATACCAGCACACAAACTCACATGAACACACACAGACATGAGACTGTGACTGAAAACGCTTCCTGTACCAGCACACACACACACAAACACCTCACTGTGACTCAATGCACAGCCTATAGGAGCACACACATACACACACAGCTCACAGTGACTCAATACAGAGTCTATACCAGTGCACACACAGACACACACACAGCCGACTCTGTCTCAATGGTCATCCAGTGCCAGCACACACACACACACAAACACACACACTCGTTCAGTTCAAAGTGGATAAAACCACAGTCCACACCATCACCGACACACACACACCGCACTACTCACTGTGACTCAATGCACAGTTTACACCAGCAAATACACACACACATATACACACACAACTCCCACACATTTAACTGTGACTTAGTGCTGTGACTATACCAGCTCCCCACACAGACATGGTTCACTGTGACGCAATGCACAGCCAATAACTGTACACACACACACACATACACACACATATGGCCCAGTTTGACCTAACGAACAGTCTGTAGCACCACATACACACACGCACACCTCAGTGACCAATGTTCAGCCTGTACCATCACACACACACATGCATACACAAATACACAAACACACAAAAATACGGCTCGCTGTGTTTCAATGCACAGCCTATAACACCACACAGAGACACCCATCACTGTGACTCAAACCGCAGCCTGTACCTGCACATACACACACAAAGACCCAACTTCTGTGACTCAATTCACAGCCTACTGCAGCACACACACACACACACACACACATACAAACACAACCATCACTGTGACTCAATGCACCTCCTATAGCAGCATACACACATGGCTCACTGTGAATCAATGCACAGCCTATACAAGAACACACACACACACCAACACGCACTCACACATTGTTCACTGGTAATCAATCGCCTATTCCAGCGTGCACACTCACAGCTCGCTGTGACTCTATGCAGTCTGTATCACCACACACTCACACACACAGCCATGAGTCAATAAAGCTCATACCAACAAAATGAAGCCCTTAGCAGCATACAAACTCACACACACACACACACAAACACAACAATCACTGTGAGTCAATGCACCTCCTGTACCAGCATACACATATGGCTCACTGTGAATCAATGCACAACCTATACAAGAACACACAAACACTGACTCACACATACCTGACTGTGACTCTGTGAACCACCTACACCGGCACACACACACACACTCACACACATATATGACTCACTGACTCGATGCACAGCCTTTACTTGCACACACACAGGGCTTACTGTGACTCAATGCAGAGTGTGCACCAGCATACAAACACATGGCTCACTGTGACTCAATGTAATGCCTAGGCCAGCACACACACACAGAGACACATGTATGGCTCTCTCTGATTCAATGCACGTACTATACCATCACAAACACACACACACACACGCACAGTCACTGTGACACAATGCACAGCCTATACCACAACACCCATGCAAAGACACATATGCACGGCTCATTGTGACTCTATTCACACCCTATACCCTCACATACACACATTCACACATGGTTCATTGTGAATCAGTGCACAGTCTGTAGTTCCAGGTATACACACACAGACACACACCTCAGTGACTGAATGAAAATCCCATACCATTACACACAGACACACATACACACACAGCTCACTGTGAATCAGTGTACATACTTCAGCTCCATGTACATACACACACAACACAGCTTAGTGAATTAATGCAGAGACCATACCAGCATACACACACACATACACACACCTGAGAATCAATGCTCTGCCTATTGCAGAACACACACTCACACAGGCACACACACAGCTCACTGTGATTCAATACCAGCCTGTACCTGCACACACACACACTCTCACACACACCGCCATGTGACTCAATGCAGTTTATACCACCACACAGACACACAGACACACAAACACACCTCAATGTGACACAATGGTCAGCCTATACCAGAACACGCAGACACATATACACATCACTGTGATGCAATGCACAGACTATACCAGACTGCACACAAACACACAGCACTGTGACTCAATATACAATGTATACCAAAACACACAAGCATACACACACACCTCAGTGGGACTCAATGCACAGCCTATACCAGCACACACACATACAGACTTGCACAGATACAGGGTTCACTGTGACTCAATGCACAGCCTATATAAGAACACACACACATACCAACATGCACACACACATGGCTGACCGTGACTCAATCAATCGCCTATACCAGCACACACACACACGACTCACTGTGACTCAATGCAGTCTTTAGCACAACAAACACAGACACACACACTCAATGCAATCAATGAAAGCCCACCAACACACACACTCTCATACACACACACACATGGCTCACTATGACTCAATGCACACTCTGTTTCACCACACACACACACATACAGCTCAGTTACTCAATGCAAAGACCATACGAGCACACACACACACAAATAACTGATTAAATGCTCCCACATACTTGTGCACACACACACAGACATGCTGATTGTGATTCAAGGCACAGTCTATACGAGCACAGTAACACACAAACAACTCATATTGACTCAATGCGCAGTCTACAGCAGCACACACATAACTCTCTGTGAGTCAATCCACAGCCTATATCAGCACACAGACACACACAAGGTTCAGTGTGCCTCAATGAAGTCTGTAGCACCACACACACACACACACAAACACACACATACACCTCAGTGACTCAATGCAAGGCCCATAAGAACACTCAGAGACACACACCTAACTCTGATTCAGTGCTCAACCTCTACCAGCACACAGACGCACACACAGACACACACACACACATGCACGGCTCATTCTGACATAATGTACAGTTCTTACCAGCACAAACACATGCAACACATCTCACTGTAACTCAGTGCTCAGACTGTACTTGCACACACACAAGGCTCACTGTGAGTCAATGCACAGCCTATACCAGCAGAGACACACACACACTGCTCTCTATGACACAGTGCACATCCTGTACCATCACACACACACACAGCTTATTGTGATGCAATACAGACTCTACACAACCAAATACACACACACACACATGCACAGCTCACTGTGATTCCATGCAGACTCCATACCAGTGCACGAAAACACACAGCACACAACTCAGTGTGATTCAATGCTCACTTTATACCAAAACATACATAGACACACACACGGTTCTCTGTGACTCAGTGCACAGTCCATACCAGCACCGCACACACACTCACAGCTCACCTTGAATCAAAGCACAGCCTACCCCAGCAAACAAACACACACAGTTCACTGTGACTCAATGCACAGGCTATACCAGCACACACACATATACACACACAGCTTACTGTGACACAATACAGTCTCTACACCACCAAATACACACAGATGCACATGAAGAGCTCCATGTGATTCCATGCACATTCCATGCCAGTGCATACAGACACACAGGACACACCTCACTTTGACTCAATGCTCACAATATGCCAAAACATACATAGACACACACACACGGCTCCCTGTTACTCAGTGCACAGTGTGTGCTAGCAGAGTTACACACACAAAGAAACACACATGGCTCACTGTGAAGCAATACACAGCCTGTACCTGCACATAAACAGACACACACATCACTGTTATGTGATATGCAGCCTATACCAACACACACACACACACACACCAACGTGTGACTAAATGGTCAGCCTACATGAGAACACACAGACACACATATCCCTCACTGTGACACAATGCACAGTCTATACCAGCCTACACACACTCACATGACACTGTTACTCAATGCACAATCTGTAATAGCCCACACATGCACACACACACACCTTATTGTGACTCAATGCACAACCTATATGTGAACACACACACATACTAACATGCACTCACACAGGTCTCACGGTGACTCAATCGCCTATACAAGCACACACACATGGCTCACTGTGAGTCAGTGCCCACTCCATACCAGCACCAAACACACAACACAGCTAACTGGGACTCAAGGCACAGTGAATGGCAGCACACACACACACAGGCACACTCATACCCACATCTCATTGTGCCTCTAAGCCTGTGAAAGCACACATACAATGAAACAAACACCCCTCACTGTGACTCTCTGCACATCCTATACCAGTGCACTCACACACACACACACATGGCTGACTGAATCAATGCACACTCTATACCAGGACACACACACAGAGAAACACACACACACACACGGCTCCCTGTGACTCAGTGCACAGGATATGCTAGCAGACATACACACACAGAGAAGCACATAAGGCAAACTGTGAGTCAATTCACAGCCCATACCTCCACACACGCACATATACTGACACTCGAAAACACAGCTTAGTGTGATTCAATGCAAATCCTGTACCAGAAAGTGTACACACACACACACACACACCTCCCTATGAATCAGTGCATAGCATATAACATCACACACATACACCTCACTGTGACAAAATATGCTGCCTCAACCTGCACATACACACACAAACAACTCAATATGACTCAAAGTGCAGGCTGTACCAGCACACACACACACATGTGCACACTCACCTCAGTGTGCCTCAATTGTCAGCCTATGCCAGAACACACAGACACACACACCTCTCACTCTGACTCAATGCACAACCTATACCAGCATGCACATACAGTCACATGGCACAGTGAATCAAGGCACAATTTTACCAGCACATGCACACACACCTCAGAGTGACTCAAAGCTCAGCCTATACCAGCACACACACACATACACACACACATGCAGAGATGCAGGCCTCACTGTGACTCAATGCACAACCTATACCAGAACAGACACACACACTAACACGCACTCACACATGGCTCACTGGTACTCAATCAATCGCCTATACCAGCACACACACACACAGCTCACTGTGACTCAATGCAGTCTGTATCACCACACACTCACACACACACCCATGAGTCAATAAAGCCCATACCAGCACAATAAAGCCCATACCAGCACACAAACTCACATGCACACACACACACACGAGACTGTGACTGAAAACGCTTCCTGTACCAGCACACACACACAAAAACATCTCACTGTGACTCAATGCACAGCTTATACGAGCACACACATACACACAGCTCACAGTGACTCAATACAGAGTCTACACCAGTGCACACACAGACAGACACACACAAACACACACACCCGTTCCGGTCAAAGTGGATAAAACCACAGTCCATATTATCACAGACACACACACACCGCACTACAAACTGTGACTCAATGCACAGTCTACGGCAGCTAATACACACACACACATACACACACAACTCCCACACATTTAACTGTGACTCAGTGCTGTGACTATACCAGCTCCCCATACACACTTGGTTCACTGTGGCTCAATGCACAGCCAATAACTGTACACACACCCACACATACACACATATATGGCCCAGTTTGACCTAACGAACAGTCTGTAGCACCACATACACACATGCACACCTCAGTGACTCTATATTCAGCCTGTACCATCACACACACACATGCATACACAAATACACATACACACAAATACGGCTCACTGTGATTCAATGCACAGCCTATAACACCACAGAGAGACACCCATCACTGTGACTCAAACCGCAGCCTGTACCTGCACATACACACACAAAGACCCGCCTTCTGTGACTGAATTCACAGCCTACTGCAGCACACAGACACATACACACATACAAACACAATCATCACTGTGACTCAATGCACCTCCTATACCAGCATACACACATGGCTCACTGTGAATCAATGCACAGCCTATACAAGAACACACACACACACCAACACGCTCTCATACATGGCTCACTGGTACTCAATCAATCGCCTATACCAGCGCGCACACACACAGCTCGCTGTGACTCAATGCAGACTGTATCACCACACACTCACACACACAACCATGAGTCAATAAAGTCCGTACCAGCACAATGAAGCCCATACCAACACACAAACTCACATGCACACACACACACACCTGACTGTGATTGAAAACGCTTCCTGTCCCAGCACACGCACACAAAAACACCTCACTGTGACTCAATCCACAGCCTATACGAGCACACACATACACAAACAGCTCACAGTGACTCAATACAGAATGTATACCAGCACACACACAGAAACAAACACAACACAGCCCACTCTGTCTCAATGGTCATCCAGTGCCAGCACACACTCACACACACATACACACTCGTTCAGGTCCAAGTGGATAAAACCACAGTCCACACCATCACAGACACACACACACCGCACTACTCACTATGATTTAATGCACAGTCTACACCAGGAAATACACACACACACATACACACACAACTCCCACACATTTAACTGTGACTCAGTCCTGTGACTATACTAGCTCCCCACACACACATGGTTCACTGTGACTCAATGCACAGCCAATAACTGTACACAGACACACATACACACACATATTGATCAGTTTGACCTAACGAACAGTTTGTAGCATCACATACACACATGCACACCTCAGTGACTCAATGTTCAGCCTGTAACATAACACACACACGTGCATACACAAATACACATACACACACAAATACGGCTTGCTGTGATTCAATGCACAGCCTATAACACCACACAGAGACACCCATCATTGTGACTCAAACCGCAACCTGTACCTGCACATACACACACAAAGACCCAACTTCTGTGACTCAATTCACAGCCTACTGCAGCACACACACACACACACACTCAAACACAACCATCACTGAGACTCAATGCACCTCCTATACAAGCATACACACATGGCTCACTGTTAATCAATGCACAGCCTGTACGAGGACACACAAACACTCACTCACACATACCTGACTGTGACTCAGTGAACCACCTATAGCAGCACACACACACACACACACACAAACATACACGGCTCACTTTGGCTCAATGCCATGCCTATACCAGCACACACACACACACACACAAACATATATGACTCACTGACACAATGCACAGCCTGTACTGGCACACACACAAGGTTTACTTGACTCAATGCAGAGTCTACACCAGCATACAAACACATGGCTCACTGTGACTCAATGTAATGCCTATGCTAGCACACACACAGAGAGACACATGCATGGCTCTCTCTGATTCAATGTATGTACGATACCATCACAAGCACACACAAACACATGCACAGTCACTGTGACACAATGCACAGCCTATACCACAACACCCATGCAAAGACACATATGCTCGGCTCATTGTGACTGTATGCACACCCTATACTATCACATACACACATTCACACATGACTCATTGTGAATCAGAGCACAGTCTGTATTTCCAGGTATACACACACAGACACACACCTCAGTGACTCGATGAAAAGCCCATACCATTACACACACACACATACACACACAGCTCACTGTGAATCAGTGTACAGTCTTCAGCTCCATGTACATACACACACAACACACCTTAGTGAATCAATGCAGAGACGATACCAGCATACACACACACATACACACACCTGAGACTCAATGCTCTGCCTATTCCAGCACACACACACACACAGGCACACACATGGCTCACTGTGATTCAATACCAGCCTGTACCTGCACACACACACACTCTCACACACACCGCCATGTGACTCAATGCAGTTTATACCACCACACAGACACACAGTCACACACAAACACCTCTCTGTGACTCAATGCCAAGCCCATACAAGTAAACAGACACACACAACAATGGCTCACTGAGACTCAATGAACAGTGTATACTAGCACATACAAACTCATGGCTCAATGTGACTCAATGCATAGCCTATATCCGCAAACACACACACAGAAACACACCTTAATGTGGCTCAGTGCACAGCCAATTGCAGTACACACACACACACACACACACCGCACAGTGATTCAATGCAAATCCCATATCAGCATACACATACACATACACTCACCTAGGTGTGACTCAATTCTCCGCCTATAGCAGCACACACACACACACCTTACTGTGACTCATGCAGACTCTACAGCACCAAATACACAAACGCTAACACAGGGCCTGGATTCAATGCACAGTCCATACCAGCAAAGGCACACACACCACACCACACTGTGACTCAATGCTCAGATTATACCAGCACACACACATGGCTCTCTGTGTCCTAGTGCACAGCATATAACATCACACACACACACACACACATCCCGCACTGTGACTCAAAGTGCAGCCTGTACCTACAGATACACACACACACACTTTACTGTGACAAATGTGCAGCCTATACCAGCACAAACACACACACACACCTCAATGTGACACAATGGACAGCCTATACCAGAACACACAGACACATGCACACATCACTGTGACTCAATGAACAGACTATACCACCGTGCACAGAAACACACAGCACTGTGACTCAATGTACAGTGTATACCAAAACACACAAGCATACACACACACGTCAGTGTGACTCAATGCACAGCCTATACCAGCACACACACATACACACCTGCACAGATACAGGGTTCACTGTGACTCAATGCACAGCCTATATAAGAACACACACACATACCAACATGCACACACACATGGCTGACCGTGACTCAATCAATCGCCTATACCAGCACACACACACACGACTCACTGTGACTCAATGCAGTCTTTAGCACAACAAACACAGACACACACACCCCATTGAATCAATGAAAGCCCACCAAAACACACATTCTCATACACACACACACGGCTCAATGTGACTCAATGCACAATCTGTTTCACCACACACACACATGCACGTCAGTTACTCAATGCAAAGACCATACGAGCACACACACACACACACAAATAACTGATTAAATGCTCCACACATACCTGTGCACACACACACAGACAAGCTCACTGTGATTCAAGGCACAGTCTATACGAGCACAGTAACACACAAACAACTCATTTTGACTCAATGCGCAGTCTACAGCAGCACACACACACACATAACTCACTGTGACTCAATCCACAGCCTATATCAGCACACAGACACACACAAGGCTCAGTGTGACACAGTGAAGTCTGTAGCACCACACACACACAAACACACACATACACCTCAGTGACTCAATGCAAGGCCCATACGAACACTCACAGACACACACCTAACTGTGATTCAGTGCTCAACTTCTACCAGCACACAGACGCACACACAGACACACACACACATGCACGGCTCATTCTGACATAATGTACAGTTCTTACCAGCACAAACACATGCAACACATCTCACTGTAACTCAATGCTCAGACTGTACTTGCACACACACAAGGCTCACTGTGAGTCAATGCACAGCCTATACCAGCAGAGACACACACACACTGCTCTCTATGACACAGTGCACATGCTGTACCATCACACACACACACAGCTTATTGTGATGCAATAGAGACTCTACACAACCAAATACACACACACACACACACAGCTCACTGTGATTCCATGCAGACTCCATACCAGTGCACAAAAACACACAGCACACAACTCAGTGTGATTCAATGCTCACTTTATACCAAAACACACATAGACACACACACGGTTCTCTGTGACTCAGTGCACAGTCCATACCAGCACCACACACACACTCACAGCTCACCTTGAATCAAAGCACAGCCTATCCCAGCAAACACACACACACAGTTCACTGTGACTCAATGCACAGGCTATACCAGCACACACACATATACACACACAGCTTACTGTGACACAATACAGTCTCTACACCACCAAATACACGCACACACACATGCACAGCTCCATGTGATTCCATGCACATTCCATGCCAGTGCATACAGACACACAGAACATACCTCAGTTTGACTCAATGCTCACAGTATGCCAAAACATACATAGACATACACACACGGCTCCCTGTTACTCAGTGCAAAGTGTGTGCTAGCAGAGTTACACACACAAAGAAACATACATGGCTCACTGTGAATCAATACAGAGCCTGTACCTGCACATAAACAGACACACACATCACTGTGATGTGATATGCAGCCTATACCAGCACACACACACACACACCAAAGTGTGACTAAATGGTCAGCCTACATGAGAACACACAGACACACACATCCCTCACTGTGACACAATGCACAGTCTATACCAGCCTGCACACACTCACATGACACTGTGACTCAATGCACAATCTGTAATAGCCCCCACACGCACACATACACACCTTATTGTGACTCATTGCACAGCCTATATGTGAACACACACACATACTAACATGCACTCACACAGGTCTCACGGTGACTCAATCGCCTATACAAGCACACACACATGGCTCACTGTGAGTCAGTGCCCACTCCATACCAGCACCAAACACACAAAACAGCTCACTGTGACTCAAGGCACAGTGTATGGCAGCACACACACACACAGACACACTCATACCCACATCTCATTGTGCCTCTAAGCCTGTGAAAACACACACACAACGAAACAAACACCCCTCACTGTGACTCACTGCACATCCTATACCAGTGCACTCACACACACACACACATGGCTGACTGTGAATCAATGCACACTCTATACAAGGACACACACACACACACACACACGGCTCCCTGTGACTCAGTACACAGGATATGCTAACAGACATACACACACAGAGAAGAACATACGGCAAACTTTGAGTCAATCCACAGCCCATACCTCCACACACGCACATATACTGACACTCAAAAACACAGCTCAGTGTGATTCAATGCAAATCCTATACCAGAAACTGCACAGACACACACACACAAACCTCCTTATGAATCAGTGCATAGCATATAACATCACACACATACACCTCACTGTGACTCTATGTGCTGCCTCTACCTGCACATACACCCACAAACAACTCAATATGACTCAATGTGCAGGCTGTACCAGCACACACATACACACACATGTGCACACACACCTCAGTGTGCCTCAATTGTCAGCCTATACCAGAACACACAGACACACACACCTCTCACTCTGACTCAATGCACAACCTATACCAGCGTGCAGACACACTCACATGGCACAGTGAATCAAGGCACAATTTTACCAGCACATGCACACACACCTCAGAGTGAATCAGAGCTCAGCCTATACCAGCACACACACATACACACACACATGCACAGATGCAGGCCTCACTGTGACTCAATGCACAGCCTATACCAGAACACACACACACACCAACACACACTCACACATGGCTCACTGGTACTCAATCAATCACTTACACGAGCACACACACAGCTCACTGTGACTCAATGCAGTCTGTATCACCACACACTCACACACACACCCATGAGTCAATAAAGCCCATACCAGCACAATAAAGCCCATACCAGCACACAAACTCAGATGCACACACACACACACGAGACTGTGACTGAAAACGCTTCCTGTACCAGCACACACACACACAAACACCTCACTGTGACTCAATGCACAGCCTATACGAGCACACACATACACTCACAGCTCACAGTGACTCAATGCAGAGTCTATACCAGTGCACACACAGACACACACACACACAGAGCCCACTCTGTCTCAATGGTCATCCTGTTCCAGCACACACACACACACACACACACACACACAAACACACACACTCATTAAGGTCAATGTTGATAAAACCACAGTCCATACCATCACAGACACACACACACTGTACTACACACTGTGACTCAATGCACAGTCTACAGCAGCAAATACACACACACACATACACACACAACTCCCACACATTTAACTGTGACTCAATGCTGTGACTATACCAGCTCCCCACACATACATGGTTCACTGTGACTCAATGCACAACCAATAACTGTACACACACACACATACACACATATATGGCCCAGTTTGACCTAACGAACAGTCTGTAGCACCACATACACACATGCACACGTCAGTGACTCAATGTTCAGCGTGTAACATCACACACACACACGCCTACAAAAATACACATACACACTAATACGGCTCGCTGTGATTCAATGCACAACCTATAACACCAGACAGAGACACCCATCACTGTGACTCAAACCGCAGCCTGTACCTGCACATACACACACAAAGACCCACCTTCTCTGACTCAATTCACAGCCTACTGCAGCACACACTCACACACACACACACAAAGAGAACCATCACTGTGACTGAATGCACCTCCTATACCAGCATACACACATGGCTCACTGTGAATCAATGCACAGCCTATACAAGAACACACACACACACCAACATGCACGCACAAATGGCTCACTGTGAGTCAATGCACAGCCTATACCAGCAGAGACACACACACACTGCTCTCTATGACACAGTTCACATGCTGTACCATCACACACACACACAGCTTATTGTGATGCAATACAGACTCTACACAACCAAATACACACACACACACGCACAGCTCACTGTGATTCCATGCAGACTCCATACCAGTGCACAAAAACACACAGCACACAACTCAGTGTGATTCAATGCTCACTTTATACCAAAACACACATAGACACACACACGGTTCTCTGTGACTCAGTGCACAGTCCATACCAGCACCGCACACACACTCACAGCTCACCTTGAATCAAAGCACAGCCTACCCCAGCAAACACACACACACAGTTCACTGTGACTCAATGCACAGGCTATACCAGCACACACACATATACACACACAGCTTACTGTGACACATTACAGTCTCTACACCACCAAATACACACACACACACATGCACAGCTCCATGTGATTCCATGCACATTCCATGCCAGTGCGTACAGTCACACAGAACACACCTCAGTTTAACTCAATGCTCACAGTATGCCAAAACATACTTAGACACACACACGGCTCCCTGTTACTCAGTGCACAGTGTATGCTAGCAGAGTTACACACACAAAGAAACACACATGGCTCACTGTGAATCAATACACAGCCTGTACCTCCACACACACACACATAAACACACTCACACACAGCTTAGTGTGACTCAATGCAAAGCATATACCAGCACGTGCACCCACACACACTCCCCTCCCTTTGACTCAGTGCATAGCATATAACATCACACACACACACACACCTCACTGTGACTGAATACACAGCCTGTACCAGCACACACACATACAAATACTCACACATGGTTGTGACTCAAAGTACAATCCACACCAGCACATACACACACGTGACAACTCAGTGTGATCCAATGCTCAGTTTATACCAGCACAACCACATGGCTTACTGTGACTCAGTGCACAGCGTATGACATCACACACACACACACATACACCTCACTGTGACTCACTGCACAACCTGTACCTACACAGAAACAGACACACACATCACTGTGATGTGATATGCAGCCTATACCAGCACACACACACACACACCAAAGTGTGACTAAATGGTCAGCCTACATGAGAACACACAGACACACACATCCCTCACTGTGACACAATGCACAGTCTATACCAGCCTGCACACACTCACATGACACTGTGACTCAATGCACAATCTGTAATAGCCCCCACACGCACACATACACACCTTATTGTGACTCATTGCACAGCCTATATGTGAACACACACACATACTAACATGCACTCACACAGGTCTCACGGTGACTCAATCGCCTATACAAGCACACACACATGGCTCACTGTGAGTCAGTGCCCACTCCATACCAGCACCAAACACACAAAACAGCTCACTGTGACTCAAGGCACAGTGTATGGCAGCACACACACACACAGACACACTCATACCCACATCTCATTGTGCCTCTAAGCCTGTGAAAACACACACACAACGAAACAAACACCCCTCACTGTGACTCACTGCACATCCTATACCAGTGCACTCACACACACACACACATGGCTGACTGTGAATCAATGCACACTCTATACAAGGACACACACACACACACACACACGGCTCCCTGTGACTCAGTACACAGGATATGCTAACAGACATACACACACAGAGAAGAACATACGGCAAACTTTGAGTCAATCCACAGCCCATACCTCCACACACGCACATATACTGACACTCAAAAACACAGCTCAGTGTGATTCAATGCAAATCCTATACCAGAAACTGCACAGACACACACACACAAACCTCCTTATGAATCAGTGCATAGCATATAACATCACACACATACACCTCACTGTGACTCTATGTGCTGCCTCTACCTGCACATACACCCACAAACAACTCAATATGACTCAATGTGCAGGCTGTACCAGCACACACATACACACACATGTGCACACACACCTCAGTGTGCCTCAATTGTCAGCCTATACCAGAACACACAGACACACACACCTCTCACTCTGACTCAATGCACAACCTATACCAGCGTGCAGACACACTCACATGGCACAGTGAATCAAGGCACAATTTTACCAGCACATGCACACACACCTCAGAGTGAATCAGAGCTCAGCCTATACCAGCACACACACATACACACACACATGCACAGATGCAGGCCTCACTGTGACTCAATGCACAGCCTATACCAGAACACACACACACACCAACACACACTCACACATGGCTCACTGGTACTCAATCAATCACTTACACGAGCACACACACAGCTCACTGTGACTCAATGCAGTCTGTATCACCACACACTCACACACACACCCATGAGTCAATAAAGCCCATACCAGCACAATAAAGCCCATACCAGCACACAAACTCAGATGCACACACACACACACGAGACTGTGACTGAAAACGCTTCCTGTACCAGCACACACACACACAAACACCTCACTGTGACTCAATGCACAGCCTATACGAGCACACACATACACTCACAGCTCACAGTGACTCAATGCAGAGTCTATACCAGTGCACACACAGACACACACACACACAGAGCCCACTCTGTCTCAATGGTCATCCTGTTCCAGCACACACACACACACACACACACACACACAAACACACACACTCATTAAGGTCAATGTTGATAAAACCACAGTCCATACCATCACAGACACACACACACTGTACTACACACTGTGACTCAATGCACAGTCTACAGCAGCAAATACACACACACACATACACACACAACTCCCACACATTTAACTGTGACTCAATGCTGTGACTATACCAGCTCCCCACACATACATGGTTCACTGTGACTCAATGCACAACCAATAACTGTACACACACACACATACACACATATATGGCCCAGTTTGACCTAACGAACAGTCTGTAGCACCACATACACACATGCACACGTCAGTGACTCAATGTTCAGCGTGTAACATCACACACACACACGCCTACAAAAATACACATACACACTAATACGGCTCGCTGTGATTCAATGCACAACCTATAACACCAGACAGAGACACCCATCACTGTGACTCAAACCGCAGCCTGTACCTGCACATACACACACAAAGACCCACCTTCTCTGACTCAATTCACAGCCTACTGCAGCACACACTCACACACACACACACAAAGAGAACCATCACTGTGACTGAATGCACCTCCTATACCAGCATACACACATGGCTCACTGTGAATCAATGCACAGCCTATACAAGAACACACACACACACCAACATGCACGCACAAATGGCTCACTGTGAGTCAATGCACAGCCTATACCAGCAGAGACACACACACACTGCTCTCTATGACACAGTTCACATGCTGTACCATCACACACACACACAGCTTATTGTGATGCAATACAGACTCTACACAACCAAATACACACACACACACGCACAGCTCACTGTGATTCCATGCAGACTCCATACCAGTGCACAAAAACACACAGCACACAACTCAGTGTGATTCAATGCTCACTTTATACCAAAACACACATAGACACACACACGGTTCTCTGTGACTCAGTGCACAGTCCATACCAGCACCGCACACACACTCACAGCTCACCTTGAATCAAAGCACAGCCTACCCCAGCAAACACACACACACAGTTCACTGTGACTCAATGCACAGGCTATACCAGCACACACACATATACACACACAGCTTACTGTGACACATTACAGTCTCTACACCACCAAATACACACACACACACATGCACAGCTCCATGTGATTCCATGCACATTCCATGCCAGTGCGTACAGTCACACAGAACACACCTCAGTTTAACTCAATGCTCACAGTATGCCAAAACATACTTAGACACACACACGGCTCCCTGTTACTCAGTGCACAGTGTATGCTAGCAGAGTTACACACACAAAGAAACACACATGGCTCACTGTGAATCAATACACAGCCTGTACCTCCACACACACACACATAAACACACTCACACACAGCTTAGTGTGACTCAATGCAAAGCATATACCAGCACGTGCACCCACACACACTCCCCTCCCTTTGACTCAGTGCATAGCATATAACATCACACACACACACACACCTCACTGTGACTGAATACACAGCCTGTACCAGCACACACACATACAAATACTCACACATGGTTGTGACTCAAAGTACAATCCACACCAGCACATACACACACGTGACAACTCAGTGTGATCCAATGCTCAGTTTATACCAGCACAACCACATGGCTTACTGTGACTCAGTGCACAGCGTATGACATCACACACACACACACATACACCTCACTGTGACTCACTGCACAACCTGTACCTACACAGAAACAAACACACACATCACTGTGATGCGATATGCAGCCTATACCATCACACACACACACACACCAAAGTGTGACTAAATGGTCAGCCTACATGAGAACACAGAGACACAAACATCCCTCACTGTGACGCAATGCACAGTGTATACCAGCCTGCGCACACTCACAGGACATTGTGACTCAATGCACAATCTGTAATAACCCACACACGCACACATACACACCTTATTGTGACTCAATGCACAGCCTATATGTGAACACACACACATACTAACATGCACTCACACATGTCTCACGGTGACTCAATCGCCTATACAAACACACACACATGGCTCACTGTGAGTCAGTGCCCACTCCATACCAGCACCAAACACACAACACAGCTCACTGTGACTCAAGGCATAGTGTATGGTAGCACACACACACACAGACACACTCATACCCACATCTCATTGTGCCTCTAAGCCTGTGGAAGCACATGCAAAATGAAACAAACACCCTTCACTGTGACTCACTGCACATCCTATACCAGTGCACTCTCAGACACACACACATGGCTGACTGTGAATCAATGCACACTCTATACCAGGACATACACACAAACACACACACACACACGGCTCCCTGTGACTCAGTGCACAGGATATGCTAGCAGACATACACACACAGAGAAGCACATATGGCAAACTCTGAGTCAATCCGCAGCCCATACCTCCACACACGCACACATAGTGACACTCAAAAACACAGCTCAGTGTGATTCAATGCAAATCCTATACCAGAAACTGCACACACACACACACACACAAACCTCCCTATGAATCAGTGCATAGCGTATAACATCACACACATACACCTCACTGTGACTCTATGTGCTGCCTCTACCTGCACATACACACACAAACAACTCAATATGACTCAATGTGCAGGCTGTACCAGCACACAAACACACATATGTACACACACCTCAGTGTGCCTCAATTGTCAGCCTATACCAGAACACACAGACACACACACCTCTCACTCTGACTCAATGCACAACCTATACCAGCGTGCACACACACTCACATGGCACAGTAAATCAAGGCACAATTTTACCAGCACAGGCACACACACCTCAGAGTGACTCAAAGCTCAGCCTATACCAGCGCACACACACACACACACACACGCATGCACAGATGCAGGCCTCACTGTGACTCAATGCACAGCCTATACCGGAACAAACACACACACCAACACGCACTCACACATGGCTCATTGGTACTCAATCAATCGCCTATACCAGCACACACACACACAGCTCACTGTGACTCAATGCAGTCTGTATCAACACACACTCACACACACACGCATGAGTCAATAAAGCCCATACCAGCACAATAAAGCCCATACCAGCACCCAAACTCACATGCACACACACACACAAGAGACTGTGACTGAATACGCTTCCAGTACCAGCACACACACACACAAACACCTCAGTGTGACTCAATGCACAGCCTATACGAGCACACACATACACACACAGCTCACAGTGACTCAATAGAGAGTCTATACAGCGCACACACAGCCCACTCTGTCTCAAAGGTCATCCAGTGCCAGCACACACACACTCACACACACAAACAGACACACTCGTTCCGGTCAAAGTGGATAAAACCACAGTCCATACTATCACAGACACACACACACCGCACTACACACTGTGACTCAATGCACAGTCTACACCAGCAAATACACACACACACATACACACACAACTCCCACACATTTAACTGTGACTCAGAGCTTTGACTATAATAGATCCCCGCACACACATGGTTCACTGTGACTCAGTGCACAGCCAATAACTGTACACACACACACACATACACACATATGGCCCAGTTTGTCCTAACGAACAGTCTGTAGCGCCACATACACACATGCACACCTCAGTGACCAATGTTCAGCCTGTATCATCACACACACACACGCATACACAAATACACATACACACACAAATACGGCTCGCTGTGATTCAATGCACAGCCTATACCACCACACAGAGACACCCATCACTGTGACTCAAACTGCAGCCTGTACCTACACATACACACACAAAGACCCACCTTCTGTGACTCAATTCACAGCCTACTGCAGCACACACACACACACACACACACACACAAACTCAACCATCACTGTGACTCAATGCACCTCCTGTACCAGCATACACACATGGCTAACTGTGAATCAATGCACAGCCTATACAAGAACACACAAACACTCACTCACACATACTTGACTGTGACTCAGTGAACCACCTATGCCAGCACACACACACACACTCACACACATATATGACTTACTGACTCAATGCACAGCCTGTACTGGCACACACACAGGCTTACTGTGACTCAATGCAGAGTCTACACCAGCATAGAAACACATGGCTTACTGTGACTCAATGTAATGCCTATGCCAGCACACACACACAGAGACACATGCCTGGCTCTCTCTGATTCAATGCACGTACTATACCATCACAAACACACACAAACACGCACAGTCACTGTGACACAATGCACAGCCTATACCACAACACCCATGCAAACACACATATGCACGGCTCATTGTGACACTATGTTCACCCTATAGTATCACATACACACATTCACACATAGCTCATTGTGAATCAGTGCACAGTCTGTAGTTCCAGGTATACACACACAGACACACACCTCAGTGACTGAATGAAAAGCCCATACCATTACACACAGACACACATACACACACAGCTCACTGTGAATCAGTGTACAGTCTTCAGCTCCATGTACATACACACACAACACACCTTAGTGAATCAATGCAGAGACTATACCAGCATACACACACACATACACACACCTGAGACTCAATGCTCTGCCTATTCCAGCACACACACACACACACGCACACACACGGTTCACTGTGGTTCAATACCAACCTGTACCTGCACACACACACACTCTCACACACCCCGCCATGTGACACAATGCACTTTATACCACCACACAGACACACAGACACACACACACACCTCACTGTGACACAATGGTCAGCCTATACCAGAACACGCAGACACACACACACATCACTGTGATGCAATGCACAGAGTATACCAGCCTGCACACAAACACACAGCACTGTGACTCAATATACAATGTATACCAAAACACACAAGCATACACACACACCTCAGTGCGACTCAATGCACAGCCTATACCAGCACACACACATACACACCTGCACAGATACAGGGTTCACTGTGACTCAATGCACAGCCTATAGAAGAACACACACACATACCAACATGCACACACACATGGCTGACCGTGACTCAATCAATCGCCTATATCAGCACACACACACACGACTCACTGTGAGTCAATGCAGTCTTTAGCACAACAAACACAGACACACACACCCCATGCAATCAATGAAAGCCCACCAAAACACACACTCTCATACACACACACACATGGCTCAATGTGACTCAATGCACAGTCTGTTTCACCACACACACACACATACACCTCAGTTACTCAATGCGAAGACCATACGAGCACACACACACACACACAAATAACTGATTAAATGCTCCACACATACCTGTGCACACACACACAGACATGCTCACTGTGATTCAAGGCACAGTCTATACGAGCACAGTAACACACAAACAACTCATTTTGACTCAATGCGCAGTCTACAGCAGCACACACACACACATAACTCACTGTGACTCAATCCACAGCCTATATCAGCACACAGACACACACAAGGCTCAGTGTGACTCAGTGAAGTCTGTAGCACCACACACACACAAACACACACATACATCTTAGTGACTCAATGCAAAGCCCATACAAACACTCACAGACACACACCTAACTGTGATTCAGTGCTCAACCTCTACCAGCACACAGACGCACACACAGACACACACACACATGCACGGCTCATTCTGACATAATGTACAGTTCTTACCAGCACAAACACATGCAACACATCTCACTGTAACTCAATACTCAGACTGTACTTGCACACACACAAGGCTCACTCTGAGTCAATGCACAGCCTATACCAGCAGCCACACACACACTGCTCTCTATGACACAGTGCACATCCTGTACCATCACACACACACACAGCTTATTGTGATGCAATACAGACTCTACACAACCAAATACACACACACACACACGCACAGCTCACTGTGATTCCATGCAGACTCCATACCAGTGCACAAAAACACACAGCACACAACTCAGTGTGATTCAATGCTCACTTTATACCAAAACACACATAGACACACACACGGTTCTCTGTGACTCAGTGCACAGTCCATACCAGCACCGCACACACACTCACAGCTCACCTTGAATCAAAGCACAGCCTACCCCAGCAAACACACACACACAGTTCACTGTGACTCAATGCACAGGCTATACCAGCACACACACATATACACACACAGCTTACTGCGACACAATACAGTCTCTACACCACAAAATACACACACACACACATGCACAGCTCGATGTGATTCCATGCACATTCCATGCCAGTGCATACAGACACACAGAACACACCTCACTTTGACTCAATGCTCACAGTATGCCAAAACATACATAGACACACACACACGGCTCCCTGTTACTCAGTGCACAGTGTGTGCTAGCAGAGTTACACACACAAAGAAACACACATGGCTCACTGTGAAACAATACACAGCCTGTACCTGCACATAAACAGACACACACATCACTGTGATGTGATATGCAGCCTATACCAGCACACACACACACACACACACACACACACTTCAATGTGACACAATGGTCAGCCTATACCAGAACACACAGACACACACACACATCACTGTGACTCAATGCACAGACTATACCAGCGTGCACACAAACACACAGCACTCTGACTCAATGTACAATGTATACCAAAACACACAAGCATACACACACACCTCAGTGTGACTCAATGCACAGCCTATACCAGCACACACACATACACACCTGCACAGATACAGGGTTCACTGTGACTCAATGCACAGACTATAGAAGAACACACACACATACCAACATGCACACACACATGGCGGACCGTGACTCAATCACTTGCCTATAGCAGCACACACACACATGACTTACTGTGACTCAATGCAGTCTTTAGCACAACAAACACAGACACACACACCCCATGGAATTAATGAAAGCCCACCAACACCCACACTCTCATACACACACACACACATGGCTCACTGTGACTCAATGCACAGTCTGTATCACCACACACATACACATACACTTCAGTTACTCAATGCAAAGACCATACGAACACACACACACACACACACAAATAACTGATTAAATGCTCCACACATACTAGTGCACACACACACAGACATGCTCACTGTGATTCAAGACACAGTCTATACGAGCACAGTAACACACAAACAACTCATTTTGACTCAATGCACAGTCTACATCAGCACACACACACACATAACTCACTGTGATTCAATCCACAGCCTATATCAGCACTCAGACACACACACACACATGGCCCACTCTGTCTCAATGGTCATCCAATACCAGCACACACACACACACACACACACAAACACACACACTCGTTCAGGTCAAAGTGGATAAAACCACAGTCCACACCATCACCGACACACACACACCGCACTACACACTGTGACTCAATGCACAGTCTACACCAGCAAATACACACACACACATGCACACACAACTGCCACACATTTAACTGTGACTCTGTGCTGTGAATATAGCAGCTCCCCACACACACATGGTTCACTGTGACTCAATGCACACCCAATAACTGTACACACACACACACACACACATATGGCCCAGTTTGACCTAACGAACAGTCTGTAGCACCACATACACACATGCACACCTCAGTGACTCAATGTTCAGCCTGTAACATCACACACACACATGCATACACAAATAAACATACACACACAAATACGGCTCGCTGTTATTCAATGCAGAGCCTATAACACCACACAGAGACACCCATCACTGTGACTCAAACCGCAACTTGTACCTGCACAAACACACACAAAGACCCACCTTCTCTGACTCAATTGACATCCTAATGCAGCACACACACACACACACACACAAAGACAACCATCACTGTGACTTAATGCATCTCCTATACCAGCATACACACATGGCTCACTGTGAATCAACGCACAGCCTATACAAGAACACACACACACATTAGCACGCACTGACACATGGCTCACTGGTACTCAATCAATCGCCTATACCAGCACACACATGCACAGCTCGCTGTGATTCAATGCAGTCTGTATCACCACACACTCACACACACAACCATGAGTCAATAAAGCCCACACCAGCACAATAAAGCCCATACCAGCACACAAACTCACATACACACACACGCACATCTGACTGTGACTGAAAACGCGTCCCGTACCAGCACACACACACAAAAACACCTCACTGTGACTCAATGCACAGCCTATACGAGCACACACATACACACACAGCTCACAGTGACTCAATACAGATTCTATACCAGCACACACACAGAAACACACACACACACAACCCACTCTGTCTCAATGGTCATCCAGTGCCACCACAGACACACACACACACACACACACAGACTCGTTCAGGTCAAAGTGGATAAAACCACAGTCCACATCATCACAGGCACACACACAACACACTACTCACTGTGACTCAATGTACAGTCTACACCAGCAAATACACACACACACATACACACACACCTCCCACACATTTAACTGTGACTAAGTGCTGTGACTATACCAGCTCCATACACACACATGGTTCACTGTGACTCTATGCACACCCAATAACTGTACACACACACACACACACATTGCTCAGTTTGACCTAACGAACAGTCTGTAGCACCACAAACACACATGCACACCTCAGTGACTCAATGTTCAGCCTGTAACATCACACACACACATGCATACACAAATACACATACACACACAAATATGGCTCACTGTGATTCAATGCACAGCCTATAACAACAGACAGAGACACCCATCACTGTGACTCAAACCGCAGCCTGTACCTGCACATACACACACAAAGTCCTTCCTTCTGTGACTCAATTCACAGCCTACTGCAGCACACACACACACACAAACACACACAAACACAACCATCACTGTGACTCAATGCACCTCCTATACCAGCATACACACATGGCTCACTGTGAATCAATACACAGCCTGTACCTCCACACACACACACATACAAACACTCACAGCTTAGTGTGACTCAATACAAAGCATAAACCAGAACGTGCACCCACACACACACTCACCTCCCTGTGACTCAGTCCATAGCATATAACATCACACACAAACACACACACACCTCACTGTGACTGAATGCACATCCTGTACCAGCACACACACATACAAATACTCACACATGGTTGTGACTAAATGTACAATCCACACCAGCATATACACACATATGACACCTCAGTGTGATCCAATGCTTTGTTTATACCAGCACAACCACACGGCTCACTGTGATTCAGTGCACAGCATATGACATCACACACACACACACATACACCTCTCTGTGACTCAATGCACAGCCTGTACCTGCACAGAAACAAACACACACATCACTGTGATGTGATATGCAGCCAATACCAGCACACACACACACACACCAAAGTGTGACTAAATGGTCAGCCTACATGAGAACACACAGACACATACATCTCCCACTGTGACACAATGCACAGTCTATACCAGCCTGCGCACACTCACATGACACTGTGACTCAATGCACAATCTGTAATAGCCCACACACGCACACATACACACCTTATTGTGACTCAATGCACAGCCTATATGTGAACACACACACATACTAACATGCACTCACACATGTCTCACGGTGACTCAATCGCCTATACAAGCACACACACATGGCTCACTGTGAGTCAGTCCTCACTCCATACCAGCACCAAACACACAACACAGCTCACTGTGACTCAAGGCACAGTGTATGGCAGCACACACACACACAGACACACTCATACCAACATCTCATTGTGCCTCTCAACCTGTGAAAGACATGCACAATGAAACAAACACCCCTCACTGTGACTCACTGCACACCCTATACCAGTGCACTCTCACACACACAGACATGGCTGACTGTGAATCAATGCACACTCTATACCAGGACACACACACAAACACACACACACACACACAGCTCCCTGTGACTCAGTGCACAGGATATGCTAGCAGACATACACACACAGAGAAGCACATATGGCAAACTGTGAGTCAATCCACAGCCCATACCTCCACACACGCACACATACTGACCTCCCTATGAATCAGTGTATAACGTATAACATCACACACATACACCTCACTGTGACTCTATGTGCTGCCTCTACCTGCACATACACCCACAAACAACTCAATATGACTCAATGTGCAGGCTGTACCAGCACACACACACACATGTGCACACACACCTCAGTGTGCCTCAATTGTCAGCCTATACCAGAACACACAAACACACCTCTCACTCTGACTCAATGCACATCCTATACCAGCGTGCACACACACTGACATGGCACAGTGAATCAAGGCACAATTTTACCAGCACATGCACACACACCTCAGAGTGACTCAAAGCTCAGCATATAACAGCACACACACACACACACATGAACAGATGCAGGCCTCACTGTGACTCAATGCACAGCCTATACCAGAACACACACACACCCCAACACGCACTCACACATGGCTCACTGGTAGTCAATCAATCACCTATACCAGCACACGCACACACACAGCTCACTGTGACTCAATGCAGTCTGTATCACCACACACTCACACACACACCCATGAGTCAATAAAGCCCATACCAGCACAATAAAGCCCATACCAGCACACAAACTCACATGAACACACACAGACACGAGACTGTGACTGAAAACACTTCCTGTACCAGCACACACACACACAAACACCTCACTGTGACTCAATGCACAGCCTATAGGAGCACACACATACACACACAGCTCACAGTGACTCAATACAGAGTCTATACCAGTGCACACACAGACACACACACACAGCCGACTCTGTCTCAATGGTCATCCAGTGCCAGCACACACACACACACAAACACACACACTCGTTCAGTTCAAAGTGGATAAAACCACAGTCCACACCATCACAGACACACACACACCGCACTACTCACTGTGACTCAATGCACAGTTTACACCAGCAAATACACACACACACATACACACACAACTCCCACACATTTAACTGTGACTTAGTGCTGTGACTATACCAGCTCCCCACACAGACATGGTTCACTGTGACGCAATGCACAGCCAATAACTGTACACACACACACACATACACACACATATGGCTCAGTTTGACCTAACGAACAGTCTGTAGCACCACATACACACACGCACACCTCAGTGACCAATGTTCAGTCTGTACCATCACACACACACATGCATACACAAATACACAAACACACAAAAATACGGCTCGCTGTGTTTCAATGCACAGCCTATAACACCACACAGAGACACCCATCACTGTGACTCAAACCACAGCCTGTACCTGCACA
Source organism: Globicephala melas (assembly GCF_963455315.2). NCBI lineage: Eukaryota > Metazoa > Chordata > Mammalia > Artiodactyla > Delphinidae > Globicephala > Globicephala melas. Next base: position 2,283,573 of record NC_083336.1, on the reverse strand, counting down.
TACACACACAAAGACCCAACTTCTGTGACTCAATTCACAGCCTACTGCAGCACACACACACACACACACATACAAACACAACCATCACTGTGACTCAATGCACCTCCTATAGCAGCATACACACATGGCTCACTGTGAATCAATGCACAGCCTATACCAGAACACACACACACACCAACACGCACTCACACATTGTTCACTGGTACTCAATCAATCGCCTATTCCAGCGCGCACACACACAGCTCGCTGTGACTCTATGCAGTCTGTATCACCACACACTCACACACACAGCCATGAGTCAATAAAGCCCATACCAACAAAATGAAGCCCTTAGCAGCATACAAACTCACACACACACACACAAACACAACAATCACTGTGAGTCAATGCACCTCCTGTACCAGCATACACACATGGCTCACTGTGAATCAATGCACAACCTATACAAGAACACACAAACACTGACTCACACATACCTGACTGTGACTCTGTGAACCACCTACACCGGCACACACACACACACTCACACACATATATGACTCACTGACTCAATGCACAGCCTTTACTTGCACACACACAGGGCTTACTGTGACTCAATGCAGAGTGTGCACCAGCATACAAACACATGGCTCAATGTGACTCAATGTAATGCCTAGGCCAGCACACACACACAGAGACACATGTATGGCTCTCTCTGATTCAATGCACGTACTATACCATCACAAACACACACACACACGCACAGTCACTGTGACACAATGCACAGCCTATACCACAACACCCATGCAAAGACACATATGCACGGCTCATTGTGACTCTATGCACACCCTATACCCTCACATACACACATTCACACATGGTTCATTGTGAATCAGTGCACAGTCTGTAGTTCCAGGTATACACACACAGACACACACCTCAGTGACTGAATGAAAATCCCATACCATTACACACAGACACACATACACACACAGCTCACTGTGAATCAGTGTACATACTTCAGCTCCATGTACATACACACACAACACAGCTTAGTGAATTAATGCAGAGACCATACCAGCATACACACACACATACACACACCTGAGAATCAATGCTCTGCCTATTGCAGAACACACACTCACACAGGCACACACACAGCTCACTGTGATTCAATACCAGCCTGTACCTGCACACACACACACTCTCACACACACCGCCATGTGACTCAATGCAGTTTATACCACCACACAGACACACAGACACACAAACACACCTCAATGTGACACAATGGTCAGCCTATACCAGAACACGCAGACACATATACACATCACTGTGATGCAATGCACAGACTATACCAGACTGCACACAAACACACAGCACTGTGACTCAATATACAATGTATACCAAAACACACAAGCATACACACACACCTCAGTGGGACTCAATGCACAGCCTATACCAGCACACACACATACAGACTTGCACAGATACAGGGTTCACTGTGACTCAATGCACAGCCTATATAAGAACACACACACATACCAACATGCACACACACATGGCTGACCGTGACTCAATCAATCGCCTATACCAGCACACACACACACGACTCACTGTGACTCAATGCAGTCTTTAGCACAACAAACACAGACACACACACTCAATGCAATCAATGAAAGCCCACCAACACACACACTCTCATACACACACACACATGGCTCACTATGACTCAATGCACACTCTGTTTCACCACACACACACACATACACCTCAGTTACTCAATGCAAAGACCATACGAGCACACACACACACAAATAACTGATTAAATGCTCCACACATACTTGTGCACACACACACAGACATGCTGACTGTGATTCAAGGCACAGTCTATACGAGCACAGTAACACACAAACAACTCATATTGACTCAATGCGCAGTCTACAGCAGCACACACATAACTCACTGTGAGTCAATCCACAGCCTATATCAGCACACAGACACACACAAGGTTCAGTGTGCCTCAATGAAGTCTGTAGCACCACACACACACACAAACACACACATACACCTCAGTGACTCAAAGCAAGGCCCATACGAACACTCACAGACACACACCTAACTGTGATTCAGTGCTCAACCTCTACCAGCACACAGAAGCACACACAGACACACACACACACATGCACGGCTCATTCTGACATAATGTACAGTTCTTACCAGCACAAACACATGCAACACATCTCACTGTAACTCAGTGCTCAGACTGTACTTGCACACACACAAGGCTCACTGTGAGTCAATGCACAGCCTATACCAGCAGAGACACACACACACTGCTCTCTATGACACAGTGCACATCCTGTACCATCACACACATACACAGCTTATTGTGATGCAATACAGACTCTACACAACCAAATACACACACACACACACGCACAGCTCACTGTGATTCCATGCAGACTCCATACCAGTGCACGAAAACACACAGCACACAACTCAGTGTGATTCAATGCTCACTTTATACCAAAACATACATAGACACACACACGGTTCTCTGTGACTCAGTGCACAGTCCATACCAGCACCGCACACACACTCACAGCTCACCTTGAATCAAAGCACAGCCTACCCCAGCAAACAAACACACACAGTTCACTGTGACTCAATGCACAGGCTATACCAGCACACACACATATACACACACAGCTTACTGTGACACAATACAGTCTCTACACCACCAAATACACACAGATGCACATGAAGAGCTCCATGTGATTCCATGCACATTCCATGCCAGTGCATACAGACACACAGGACACACCTCACTTTGACTCAATGCTCACAATATGCCAAAACATACATAGACACACACACACGGCTCCCTGTTACTCAGTGCACAGTGTGTGCTAGCAGAGTTACACACACAAAGAAACACACATGGCTCACTGTGAAGCAATACACAGCCTGTACCTGCACATAAACAGACACACACATCACTGTTATGTGATATGCAGCCTATACCAACACACACACACACACACACCAACGTGTGACTAAATGGTCAGCCTACATGAGAACACACAGACACACATATACCTCACTGTGACACAATGCACAGTCTATACCAGCCTGCACACACTCACATGACACTGTTACTCAATGCACAATCTGTAATAGCCCACACATGCACACATACACACCTTATTGTGACTCAATGCACAACCTATATGTGAACACACACACATACTAACATGCACTCACAGATGTCTCACGGTGACTCAATCGCCTATACAAGCACACACACATGGCTCACTGTGAGTCAGTGCCCACTCCATACCAGCACCAAAAACACAACACAGCTCACTGTGACTCAAGGCACAGTGTATGGCAGCACACACACACAGACACACTCATACCCACATCTCATTGTGCCTCTAAGCCTGTGAAAGCACACATACAATGAAACAAACACCCCTCACTGTGACTCTCTGCACATCCTATACCAGTGCACTCACACACACACACACGGCTGACTGAATCAATGAACACTCTATACCAGGACACACACACAGAGAAACACACACACACACACGGCTCCCTGTGACTCAGTGCACAGGATATGCTAGCAGACATACACACACAGAGAAGCACATACAGCAAACTGTGAGTCAATCCACAGCCCATACCTCGACACATGCACACATACTGACACTCAAAAACACAGCTCAGTGTGATTCAATGCAAATCCTATACCAGAAAGTGCACACACACACACACAAACTTCCCTATGAATCAGTGCATAGTGTATAACATCACACACATACACCTCACTGTGACTCAATGTGCTGCCTCTACCTGCACATACACCCACAAACAACTCAATATGACTCAATGTGCAGGCTGTACCAGCACACACACACACATGTGCACACACACCTCAGTGTGCCTCAATTGTCAGCCTATACCAGAACACATAGACACAAACACCTCTCACTCTGACTCAATGCACAACCTATACCAGCATGCACACACACTCACATGGCACAGTGAATCAAGGCACAATGTTACAAGCACATGCACACACACCTCAGAGTGACTCAAAGCTCAGCCTATACCAGCACACACGCACACGCACACACACATGCACAGATGCAGGCCTCACTGTGACTCAATGCACAGCCTATACCAGAACACACACACACCCCAACACGCACTCACACATGGCTCACTGGTACTCAATCAATCGCCTATACCAGCACACACGCACACAGCTCACTGTGACTCAATGCAGTCTGTATCACCACACACTCACACACGCACCCATGAGTCAATAATGCCCATACCAGCACAATAAAGCCCATACCAGCACACAAACTCACATGCACACACACACACACACGAGACTGTGACTGAAAACGCTTCCTGTACCAGCACACACACACACAAACACTACACTGTGACTCAATGCACAGCCTATACGAGCACACATATACACACACACACACAGCTCACAGTGACTGAATACAGAGTCTATATCAGCGCACACACAGACACACAGACACACACAGCCCACTGTGTCTCAATGGTCATCCAGTTGCAGCACACACACACACACACACACGCAAACACACACACTAGTTCATGTCAAAGTGGATTAAGCCACAGTCCATACCATCACAGACACAAACACACCACACTACTCACTGTGACTCAATGCACAGTCTACACCAGCAAATACACACACACACATACACACACAACTGCCACACATTTAACTGTGACTCAGTGCTGTGACTATAGCAGCTCGCCACACACACATGGTTCACTGTGACTCAATGCACAGCCAATAACTGTACACACATACACACACACACACCGCTCAGTGATTCAATGCAAATCCCATATCAGCATACACATACACATACACTCACCTAGGTGTGACTCAATTCTAGGCCTATAGCAGCACACACACACACCTTACTGTGACTCATGCAGACTCTACAGCACCAAATACACAAACACTAACACAGGGCTGGGATTCAATGCACAGTCCATACCAGCAAAGGCACACACACCACACCACACTGTGACTCAATGCTCAGATTATACCAGCACACACACACGGCTCACTGTGTCCTAGTGCACAGCATATAACATCACACACACACACACCCCACACTGTGACTCAATGTGCAGCCTGTACCTGCACATACACACACACCTCACTGTGACAAAAAGTGGAGGCTATACCAGCACACACACACCCCTGTGTGACACAACGGTCAGCCTATACCAGAACACGCAGACACACACACACATAACTGTGACTCAATGCACAGACTATACCAGCGTGCACACAAACACACAGCACTCTGACTCAATGTACAATGTATACCAAAACACACAAGCATACACACACACCTCAGTGGGACTCAATGCACAGCCTATACCAGCACACACACATACACACCTGCACAGATACAGGGTTCACTGTGACTCAATGCACAGCCTATAGAAGAACACACACACATACCATCATGCACACACACATGGCTGACCGTGACTCAATCAATCGCGTATACCAGCACACACACACACGACTCGTTGTGACTCAATGCAGTCTTTAGCACAACAAACACAGACACACACACCCCATGGAATCAATGAAAGCCCACCAACACACACACTCTCATACACCCACACATGGCTCACTGTGACTCAATGCACAGTCTGTATCACCACACACACACACATACACCTCAGTTACTCAATGCAAAGACCATACGAGCACACAAACACACAAACACAAATAACTGATTAAATGCTCCACACATACTAGTGCACACACACACAGACATGTTCACTGTGATTCAAGGCACAGTCTACACGAGCACAGTAACACACAAACAACTCATTTTGACTCAATGCGCAGTCTACAGCAGCACACACACACACATAACTCACTGTGACTCAATCCACAGCCTATATCAGCACACAGACACACACAAGGCTCACTGTGATTCAATGAAATCTGTAGCACCACACACACACACAAACACACACATACACCTCAGTGACTCAATGCAAAGCCCATACGAACACTCACAGACACACACCTAACTGTGATTCAGTGCTCAACCTCTACCAGCACACAGACACACACACAGACACACACACACATGCACGGCTCATTCTGACATAATGTACAGTTCTTACCAGCACAAACACATGCAACACATCTCACTGTAACTCAATGCTCAGACTGTACTTGCACACACACAAGGCTCACTGTGAGTCAATGCACAGCCTATACCAGCAGAGACACACACACACTGCTCTCTATGACACAGTGCACATCCTGTACCATCACACACACACACAGCTTATTGTGATGCAATAGAGACTCTACACAACCAAATACACACACACACACGCACAGCTCACTGTGATTCCATGCAGACTCCATACCAGGGCACAAAAACACACAGCACACAACTCAGTGTGATTCAATGCTCACTTTATACCAAAACACACATAGACACACACACACGGTTCTCTGTGACTCAGTGCACAGTCCATACCAGCACCGCACACACACTCACAGTTCACCTTGAATCAAAGCACAGCCTACCCCAGCAAACACACACACACAGTTCACTGTGACTCAATGCACAGGCTATACCAGCACACACACATATACACACACAGCTTACTGCGACACAATACAGTCTCTACACCACCAAATACACACACACACACATGCACAGCTCTATGTGATTCCATGCACATTCCATGCCAGTGCATACAGTCACACAGAACACACCTCAGTTTGACTCAATGCTCACAGTATGCCAAAACATACATAGACACACACACATGGCTCCCTGTTACTTAGTGCACAGTGTATGCTAGCAGAGTTACACACACAAAGAAACACACATGGCTCACTGTGAATCAATACACAGCCTGTACCTCCACACACACACACACACACACACATACAAACACTCACACACAGCTTAGTGTGACTCAATGCAAAGCATATACCAGCACGTGCACCCACACACACACTCACCTCCCTGTGACTGAATGCACAGCCTGTACCAGCACACACACATACAAAAACTCACACATGGTTGTGACTCAATGTACAATCCACACCAGCACATACACACACATGACACCTCAGTGTGATCCAATGCTCAGTTTATACCAGCACAACCACACGGCTCACTGTGACTCAGTGCACAGCGTATGACATCACACACACACACACACATACACCTCACTGTGACTCAATGTGCAGCCTGTACCTGCACAGAAACAAACACACACATCACTGTGATGCGATATGCAACCTATACCAGCACACACACACACACACACACACACCAAAGTGTGACTCGATGGTCATCCTACATGAGAACACACAGACACACACATCCCTCACTGTGACACAATGCACAGTCTATACCAGCCTGCACACACTCACATGACACTGTGACTCAATGCACAATCTGTAATAGCCCACACACGAACACGTACACACCTTATTGTGATTCAATGCACAGCCTATATGTGAACACACACACATACTAACATGCACTCACACATGTCTCACGATGACTCAATCGCCTGTACAAGCACACACACATGGCTCACTGGGAGTCAGTGCCAACTCCATACCAGCACCAAACACACAACACAGCTCACTGTGACTCAAGGCACAGTGTATGGCAGCACACACACACAGGCACACTCATACCCACATCTCACTGTGCCGGTAAGCCTGTGAAAGCACACGCACAATGAAACAAACACCCCTCACTGTGACTCACTGCATATCCTATACCAGTGCACTCTCACACACACACACATGGCTGACTGTGAATGAATGCACACTCTATACCTGGAAACACACAAACACACACACACACACGGCTCCCTGTGACTCAGTGCACAGGATATGCTAGCAGACATACACACACAGAGAAGCACATACAGCAAACTGTGAGTCAATCCACAGCCCATACCTCGACACATACACACATACTGACACTCAAAAACACAGCTCAGTGTGATTCAATGCAAATCCTATACCAGAAAGTGCACACACACACACAAACCTCCCTATGAATCAGTGCATAGCGTATAACATCACACACATACACCTCACTGTGACTCAATGTGCTGCCTCTACCTGCACATACACCCACAAACAACTCAATATGACTCAATGTGCAGGCTGTACCAGCACACACACACACATGTGCACACACACCTCAGTGTGCCTCAATTGTCAGCCTATACCAGAACACACAGACACAAACACCTCTCACTCTGACTCAATGCACAACCTATACCAGCATGCACACACACTCACATGGCACAGTGAATCAAGGCACAATGTTACACGCACATGCACACACACCTCAGAGTGACTCAAATCTCAGCCTATACCAGCACACACGCACACGCACACACACATGCACAGATGCAGGCCTCACTGTGACTCAATGCACAGCCTATACCAGAACACACACACACCCCAACACGCACTCACACATGGCTCACTGGTACTCAATCAATCGCCTATACCAGCACACACGCACACAGCTCACTGTGACTCAATGCAGTCTGTATCACCACACACTCACACACACACCCATGAGTCAATAATGCCCATACCAGCACAATAAAGCCCATACCAGCACACAAACTCACATGCACACACACACACACGAGACTGTGACTGAAAACGCTTCCTATACCAGCACACACACACACAAACACTACACTGTGACTCAATGCACAGCCTATACGAGCACACATACACACACACACACACAGCTCACAGTGACTGAATACAGAGTCGATATCAGCGCACACACAGACACACACAGCCCACTGTGTCTCAATGGTCATCCAGTGCCAGCACACACACACACACGCAAACACACACACTAGTTCATGTCAAAGTGGATTAAACCACAGTCCATACCATCACAGACACAAACACACCGCACTACTCACTGTGACTCAATGCACAGTCTACACCAGCAAATACACACACACATACACACACAACTCCCACACATTTAACTGTGACTCAGTGCTGTGACTATAGCAGCTCGCCACACACACATGGTTCACTGTGACTCAATGCACAGCCAATAACTGTACACACATACACACACACACACCGCTCAGTGATTCAATGCAAATCCCATATCAGCATACACATACACATACACTCACCTAGGTGTGACTCAATTCTAGGCCTATAGCAGCACACACACACACCTTACTGTGACTCATGCAGACTCTACAGCACCAAATACACAAACACTAACACAGGGCTGGGATTCAATGCACAGTCCATACCAGCAAAGGCACACACACCACACCACACTGTGACTCAATGCTCAGATTGTACCAGCACACACACACGGCTCACTGTGTCCTAGTGCACAGCATATAACATCACACACACACACCCCACACTGTGACTCAATGTGCAGCCTGTACCTGCACATACACACACACACACCTCACTGTGACAAAAAGTGGAGCCTATACCAGCACACACACACCCCTGTGTGACACAACGGTCAGCCTATACCAGAACACGCAGACACACACACACATAACTGTGACTCAATGCACAGACTATACCAGCGTGCACACAAACACACAGCACTCTGACTCTATGTACAATGTATACCAAAACACACAAGCATACACACACACCTCAGTGGGACTCAATGCACAGCCTATACCAGCACACACACATACACACCTGCACAGATACAGGGTTCACTGTGACTCAATGCACAGCCTATAGAAGAACACACACACATACCATCATGCACACACACATGGCTGACCGTGACTCAATCAATCGCGTATACCAGCACACACACACACGACTCACTGTGACTCAATGCAGCCTTTAGCACAACAAACACAGACACACACACCCCATGGAATCAATGAAAGCCCACCAACACACACACTCTCATACACACACACACATGGCTCACTGTGACTCAATGCACAGTCTGTATCACCACACACACACACACATACACCTCAGTTACTCAATGCAAAGACCATACGAGCACACAAACACACAAACACAAATAACTGATTAAATGCTCCACACATACTAGTGCACACACACACAGACATGCTCACTGTGATTCAAGGCACAGTCTACACGAGCACAGTAACACACAAACAACTCATTTTGACTCAATGCGCAGTCTACAGCAGCACACACACACACATAACGCACTGTGACTCAATCCACAGCCTATATCAGCACACAGACACACACAAGGCTCACTGTGATTCAATGAAATCTGTAGCACCACACACACACACAAACACACACATACACCTCAGTGACTCAATGCAAAGCCCATACGAACACTCACAGACACACACCTAACTGTGATTCAGTGCTCAACTTCTACCAGCACACAGACGCACACACAGACACACACACACATGCACGGCTCATTCTGACATAATGTACAGTTCTTACCAGCACAAACACATGCAACACATCTCACTGTAACTGAATGCTCAGACTGTACTTGCACACACACAAGGCTCACTGTGAGTCAATGCACAGCCTATACCAGCAGAGACACACACACACTGCTCTCTATGACACAGTGCACATCCTGTACCATCACACACACACACAGCTTATTGTGATGCAATAGAGACTCTACACAACCAAATACACACACACACACGCACAGCTCACTGTGATTCCATGCAGACTCCATACCAGGGCACAAAAACACACAGCACACAACTCAGTGTGATTCAATGCTCACTTTATACCAAAACACACATAGACACACACACGGTTCTCTGTGACTCAGTGCACAGTCCATACCAGCACCGCACACACACTCACAGCTCACCTTGAATCAAAGCACAGCCTACCCCAGCAAACACACACACACAGTTCACTGTGACTCAATGCACAGGCTATACCAGCACAACACATATACACACACAGCTTACTGCGACACAATACAGTCTCTACACCACCAAATACACACACACACACATGCACAGCTCTATGTGATTCCATGCACATTCCATGCCAGTGCATACAGTCACACAGAACACACCTCAGTTTGACTCAATGCTCACAGTATGCCAAAACATACATAGACACACACACATGGCTCCCTGTTACTTAGTGCACAGTGTATGCTAGCAGAGTTACACACACAAAGAAACACACATGGCTCACTGTGAATCAATACACAGCCTGTACCTCCACACACACACACACACACATACAAACACTCACACACAGCTTAGTGTGACTCAATGCAAAGCATATACCAGCACGTGCACCCACACACACACTCACCTCCCTGTGACTGAGTGCACAGCCTGTACCAGCACACACACATACAAAAACTCACACATGGTTGTGACTCAATGTACAATCCACACCAGCACATACACACACATGACACCTCAGTGTGATCCAATGCTCAGTTTATACCAGCACAACCACACGGCTCACTGTGACTCAGTGCACAACGTATGACATCACACACACACACACATACACCTCACTGTGACTCAATGTGCAGCCTGTACCTGCACAGAAACAAACACACACATCACTGTGATGCGATATGCAACCTATACCAGCACACACACACACACACACACCAAAGTGTGACTCGATGGTCATCCTACATGAGAACACACAGACACACACATCCCTCACTGTGACACAATGCACAGTCTATACCAGCCTGCACACACTCACATGACACTGTGACTCAATGCACAATCTGTAATAGCCCACACACGAACACGTACACACCTTATTGTGATTCAATGCACAGCCTATATGTGAACACACACACATACTAACATGCACTCACACATGTCTCACGATGACTCAATCGCCTGTACAAGCACACACACATGGCTCACTGTGAGTCAGTGCCCACTCCATACCAGCACCAAACACACAACACAGCTCACTGTGACTCAAGGCACAGTGTATGGCAGCACACACACACAGGCACACTCATACCCACATCTCACTGTGCCGGTAAGCCTGTGAAAGCACACGCACAATGAAACAAACACCCCTCACTGTGACTCACTGCATATCCTATACCAGTGCACTCTCACACACACACACATGGCTGACTGTGAATGAATGCACACTCTATACCTGGAAACACACAAACACACACACGGCTCCCTGTGACTCAGTGCACAGGATATGCTAGCAGACATACACACACAGAGAAGCACATACAGCAAACTGTGAGTCAATCCACAGCCCATACCTCGAGACATTCACACATACTGACACTCAAAAACACAGCTCAGTGTGATTCAATGCAAATCCTATACCAGAAAGTGCACACACACACACACAAACCTCCCTATGAATCAGTGCATAGCGTATAACATCACACACATACACCTCACTGTGACTCAATGTGCTGCCTCTACCTGCACATACACCCACAAACAACTCAATATGACTCAATGTGCAGGCTGTACCAGCACACACACACACATGTGCACACACACCTCAGTGTGCCTCAATTGTCAGCCTATACCAGAACACACAGACACAAACACCTCTCACTCTGACTCAATGCACAACCTATACCAGCATGCACACACACTCACATGGCACAGTGAATCAAGGCACAATGTTACAAGCACATGCACACACACCTCAGAGTGACTCAAAGCTCAGCCTATACCAGCACACACGCACATGCACACACACATGCACAGATGCAGGCCTCACTGTGACTCAATGCACAGCCTATACCAGAACACACACACACCCCAACACGCACTCACACATGGCTCACTGGTACTCAATCAATCGCCTATACCAGCACACACGCACACAGCTCACTGTGACTCAATGCAGTCTGTATCACCACACACTCACACACACACCCATGAGTCAATAATGCCCATACCAGCACAATAAAGCCCATACCAGCACACAAACTCACATGCACACAAACACACACGAGACTGTGACTGAAAACGCTTCCTGTACCAGCACACACACACACAAACACTACACTGTGACTCAATGCACAGCCTATACGAGCACACATATACACACACACACACAGCTCACAGTGACTGAATACAGAGTCTATATCAGCGCACACACAGACACACAGACACACACAGCCCACTGTGTCTCAATGGTCATCCAGTGCCAGCACACACACACACACACACACGCAAACACACACACTAGTTCATGTCAAAGTGGATTAAACCACAGTCCATACCATCACAGACACAAACACACCGCACTACTCACTGTGACTCAATGCACAGTCTACACCAGCAAAAACACACACACACATACACACACAACTCCCACACATTTAACTGTGACTCAGTGCTGTGACTATAGCAGCTCGCCACAAACACATGGTTCACTGTGACTCAATGCACAGTCAATAACTGTACACACATACACACACACGCACCGCTCAGTGATTCAATGCAAATCCCATATCAGCATACACATACACATACACTCACCTAGGTGTGACTCAATTCTAGGCCTATAGCAGCACACACACACACCTTACTGTGACTCATGCAGACTCTACAGCACCAAATACACAAACACTAACACAGGGCTGGGATTCAATGCACAGTCCATACCAGCAAAGGCACACACACCACACCACACTGTGACTCAATGCTCAGATTATACCAGCACACACACACAGCTCACTGTGTCCTAGTGCACAGCATATAACATCACACACACACACACCCCACACTGTGACTCAATGTGCAGCCTGTACCTGCACATACACACACACCTCACTGTGACAAAAAGTGGAGCCTATACCAGCACACACACACCCCTGTGTGACACAATGGTCAGTCTATACCAGAACACGCAGACACACACACACATAACTGTGACTCAATGCACAGACTATACCAGCGTGCACACAAACACACAGCACTCTGACTCAATGTACAATGTACACCAAAACACACAAGCATACACACACACCTCAGTGGGACTCAATGCACAGCCTATACCAGCACACACACATACACACCTGCACAGATACAGGGTTTACTGTGACTCAATGCACAGCCTATAGAAGAACACACACACATACCATCATGCACACACACATGGCTGACCGTGACTCAATCAATCGCGTATAACAGCACACACACACACGACTCACTGTGACTCAATGCAGTCTTTAGCACAACAAACACAGACACACACACCCCATGGAATCAATGAAAGCCCACCAACACACACACTCTCATACACACACACACATGGCTCACTGTGACTCAATGCACAGTCTGTATCACCACACACACACACACATACACCTCAGTTACTCAATGCAAAGACCATACGAGCACACAAACACACAAACACAAATAACTGATTAAATGCTCCACACATACTAGTGCACACACACACAGACATGCTCACTGTGATTCAAGGCACAGTCTACACGAGCACAGTAACACACAAACAACTCATTTTGACTCAATGCGCAGTCTACAGCAGCACACACACACACATAACGCACTGTGACTCAATCCACAGCCTATATCAGCACACAGACACACACAAGGCTCACTGTGATTCAATGAAATCTGTAGCACCACACACACACACAAACACACACATACACCTCAGTGACTCAATGCAAAGCCCATACGAACACTCACAGACACACACCTAACTGTGATTCAGTGCTCAACCTCTACCAGCACACAGACGCACACACAGGCACACACACACATGCACGGCTCATTCTGACATAATGTACAGTTCTTACCAGCACAAACACATGCAACACATCTCACTGTAACTCAATGCTCAGACTGTACTTGCCCACACACAAGGCTCACTGTGAGTCAATGCACAGCCTATACCAGCAGAGACACACACACACTGCTCTCTATGACACAGTGCACATCCTGTACCATCACACACACACACAGCTTATTGTGATGCAATAGAGACTCTACACAACCAAATACACACACACACACGCACAGCTCACTGTGATTCCATGCAGACTCCATACCAGTGCACAAAAACACACAGCACACAACTCAGTGTGATTCAATGCTCACTTTATACCAAAACACACATAGACACACACACGGTTCTCTGTGACTCAGTGCACAGTCCATACCAGCACCGCACACACACTCACAGCTCACCTTGAATCAAAGCACAGCCTACCCCAGCAAACACACACACACAGTTCACTGTGACTCAATGCACAGGCTATACCAGCACACACACATATACACACACAGCTTACTGCGACACAATACAGTCTCTACACCACCAAATACACACACACACACATGCACAGCTCTATGTGATTCCATGCACATTCCATGCCAGTGCATACAGTCACACAGAACACACCTCAGTTTGACTCAATGCTCACAGTATGCCAAAACATACATAGACACACACACATGGCTCCCTGTTACTTAGTGCACAGTGTATGCTAGCAGAGTTACACACACAAAGAAACACACATGGCTCACTGTGAATCAATACACAGCCTGTACCTCCACACACACACACACACACATACAAACACTCACACACAGCTTAGTGTGACTCAATGCAAAGCATATACCAGCACGTGCACCCACACACACACTCACCTCCCTGTGACTGAGTGCACAGCCTGTACCAGCACACACACATACAAAAACTCACACATGGTTGTGACTCAATGTACAATCCACACCAGCACATACACACACATGACACCTCAGTGTGATCCAATGCTCAGTTTATACCAGCACAACCACACGGCTCACTGTGACTCAGTGCACAGCGTATGACATCACACACACACACACACATACACCTCACTGTGACTCAATGTGCAGCCTGTACCTGCACAGAAACAAACACACACATCACTGTGATGCGATATGCAACCTATACCAGCACACACACACACACACACACACCAAAGTGTGACTCGATGGTCATCCTACATGAGAACACACAGACACACACATCCCTCACTGTGACACAATGCACAGTCTATACCAGCCTTCACACACTCACATGACACTGTGACTCAATGCACAATCTGTAATAGCCCACACACGAACACGTACACACCTTATTGTGATTCAATGCACAGCCAATATGTGAACACACACACATACTAACATGCACTCACACATGTCTCACGATGACTCAATCGCCTGTACAAGCACACACACATGGCTTACTGGGAGTCAGTGCCCACTCCATACCAGCACGAAACACACAACACAGCTCACTGTGACTCAAGGCACAGTGTATGGCAGCACACACACACAGGCACACTCATACCCACATCTCACTGTGCCGGTAAGCCTGTGAAAGCACACGCACAATGAAACAAACACCCCTCACTGTGACTCACTGCATATCCTATACCAGTGCACTCTCACACACACACACATGGCTGACTGTGAATGAATGCACACTCTATACCTGGAAACACACAAACACACACACACACACGGCTCCCTGTGACTCAGTGCACAGGATATGCTAGCAGACATACACACACAGAGAAGCACATACAGCAAACTGTGAGTGAATCCACAGCCCATACCTCGACACATACACACATACTGACACTCAAAAACACAGCTCAGTGTGATTCAATGCAAATCCTATACCAGAAAGTGCACACACACACACAAACCTCCCTATGAATCAGTGCATAGCGTATAACATCACACACATACACCTCACTGTGACTCAATGTGCTGCCTCTACCTGCACATACACCCACAAACAACTCAATATGACTCAATGTGCAGGCTGTACCAGCACACACACACACATGTGCACACACACCTCAGTGTGCCTCAATTGTCAGCCTATACCAGAACACACAGACACAAACACCTCTCACTCTGACTCAATGCACAACCTATACCAGCATGCACACACACTCACATGGCACAGTGAATCAAGGCACAATGTTACAAGCACATGCACACACACCTCAGAGTGACTCAAAGCTCAGCCTATACCAGCACACACGCACACGCACACACACATGCACAGATGCAGGCCTCACTGTGACTCAATGCACAGCCTATACCAGAACACACACACACCCCAACACGCACTCACACATGGCTCACTGGTACTCAATCAATCGCCTATACCAGCACACACGCACACAGCTCACTGTGACTCAATGCAGTCTGTATCACCACACACTCACACACACACCCATGAGTCAATAATGCCCATACCAGCACAATAAAGCCCCTACAAGCACACAAACTCACATGCACACACACACACACGAGACTGTGACTGAAAACGCTTCCTGTACCAGCACACACACACAAACACTACACTGTGACTCAATGCACAGCCTATACGTGCACACATACACACACACACACAGCTCACAGTGACTGAATACAGAGTCGATATCAGCGCACACACAGACACACACAGCCCACTGTGTCTCAATGGTCATCCAGTGCCAGCACACACACACACACACACACGCAAACACACACACTAGTTCATGTCAAAGTGGATTAAACCACAGTCCATACCATCACAGACACAAACACACCGCACTACTCACTGTGACTCAATGCACAGTCTACACCAGCAAATACACACACACACATACACACACAACTCCCACACATTTAACTGTGACTCAGTGCTGTGACTATAGCAGCTCGCCACACACACATGGTTCACTGTGACTCAATGCACAGCCAATAACTGTACACACATACACACACACACACCGCTCAGTGATTCAATGCAAATCCCATATCAGCATACACATACACATACACTCACCTAGGTGTGACTCAATTCTAGGCCTATAGCAGCACACACACACACCTTACTGTGACTCATGCAGACTCTACAGAACCAAATACACAAACACTAACACAGGGCTGGGATTCAATGCACAGTCCATACCAGCAAAGGCCCACACACCACACCACACTGTGACTCAATGCTCAGATTGTACCAGCACACACACACGGCTCACTGTGTCCTAGTGCACAGCATATAACATCACACACACACACACCCCCCACACTGTGACTCAATGTGCAGCCTGTACCTGCACATACACACACACACACCTCACTGTGACAAAAAGTGGAGCCTATACCAGCACACACACACCCCTGTGTGACACAACGGTCAGCCTATACCAGAACACGCAGACACACACACACATAACTGTGACTCAATGCACAGACTATACCAGCGTGCACACAAACACACAGCACTCTGACTCAATGTACAATGTATACCAAAACACACAAGCATACACACACACCTCAGTGGGACTCAATGCACAGCCTATACCAGCACACACACATACACACCTGCACAGATACAGGGTTCACTGTGACTCAATGCACAGCCTATAGAAGAACACACACACATACCATCATGCACACACACATGGCTGACCGTGACTCAATCAATCGCGTATACCAGCACACACACACACGACTCACTGTGACTCAATGCAGCCTTTAGTACAACAAACACAGACACACACACCCCATGGAATCAATGAAAGCCCACCAACACACACACTCTCATACACACACACACATGGCTCACTGTGACTCAATGCACAGTCTGTATCACCACACACACACACACATACACCTCAGTTACTCAATGCAAAGACCATACGAGCACACAAACACACAAACACAAATAACTGATTAAATGCTCCACACATACTAGTGCACACACACACAGACATGCTCACTGTGATTCAAGGCACAGTCTACACGAGCACAGTAACACACAAACAACTCATTTTGACTCAATGCGCAGTCTACAGCAGCACACACACACACATAACGCACTGTGACTCAATCCACAGCCTATATCAGCACACAGACACACACAAGGCTCACTGTGATTCAATGAAATCTGTAGCACCACACACACACACAAACACACACATACACCTCAGTGACTCAATGCAAAGCCCATACGAACACTCACAGACACACACCTAACTGTGATTCAGTGCTCAACTTCTACCAGCACACAGACGCACACACAGACACACACACACATGCACGGCTCATTCTGACATAATGTACAGTTCTTACCAGCACAAACACATGCAACACATCTCACTGTAACTGAATGCTCAGACTGTACTTGCACACACACAAGGCTCACTGTGAGTCAATGCACAGCCTATACCAGCAGAGACACACACACACTGCTCTCTATGACACAGTGCACATCCTGTACCATCACACACACACACAGCTTATTGTGATGCAATAGAGACTCTACACAACCAAATACACACACACACACGCACAGCTCACTGTGATTCCATGCAGACTCCATACCAGGGCACAAAAACACACAGCACACAACTCAGTGTGATTCAATGCTCACTTTATACCAAAACACACATAGACACACACACGGTTCTCTGTGACTCAGTGCACAGTCCATACCAGCACCGCACACACACTCACAGCTCACCTTGAATCAAAGCACAGCCTACCCCAGCAAACACACACACACAGTTCACTGTGACTCAATGCACAGGCTATACCAGCACAACACATATACACACACAGCTTACTGCGACACAATACAGTCTCTACACCACCAAATACACACACACACATGCACAGCTCTATGTGATTCCATGCACATTCCATGCCAGTGCATACAGTCACACAGAACACACCTCAGTTTGACTCAATGCTCACAGTATGCCAAAACATACATAGACACACACACATGGCTCCCTGTTACTTAGTGCACAGTGTATGCTAGCAGAGTTACACACACAAAGAAACACACATGGCTCACTGTGAATCAATACACAGCCTGTACCTCCACACACACACACACACATACAAACACTCACACACAGCTTAGTGTGACTCAATGCAAAGCATATACCAGCACGTGCACCCACACACACACTCACCTCCCTGTGACTGAGTGCACAGCCTGTACCAGCACACACACATACAAAAACTCACACATGGTTGTGACTCAATGTACAATCCACACCAGCACATACACACACATGACACCTCAGTGTGATCCAGTGCTCAGTTTATACCAGCACAACCACACGGCTCACTGTGACTCAGTGCACAGCGTATGACATCACACACACACACACACATACACCTCACTGTGACTCAATGTGCAGCCTGTACCTGCACAGAAACAAACACACACATCACTGTGATGCGATATGCAACCTATACCAGCACACACACACACACACACACACCAAAGTGTGACTCGATGGTCATCCTACATGAGAACACACAGACACACACATCCCTCACTGTGACACAATGCACAGTCTATACCAGCCTGCACACACTCACATGACACTGTGACTCAATGCACAATCTGTAATAGCCCACACACGAACACGTACACACCTTATTGTGATTCAATGCACAGCCTATATGTGAACACACACACATACTAACATGCACTCACACATGTCTCACGATGACTCAATCGCCTGTACAAGCACACACACATGGCTTACTGGGAGTCAGTGCCCACTCCATACCAGCACCAAACACACAACACAGTTCACTGTGACTCAAGGCACAGTGTATGGCAGCACACACACACAGGCACACTCATACCCACATCTCACTGTGCCGGTAAGCCTGTGAAAGCACACGCACAATGAAACAAACACCCCTCACTGTGACTCACTGCATATCCTATACCAGTGCACTCTCACACACACACACATGGCTGACTGTGAATGAATGCACACTCTATACCTGGAAACAAACAAACACACACACACACACGGCTCCCTGTGACTCAGTGCACAGGATATGCTAGCAGACATACACACACAGAGAAGCACATACAGCAAACTGTGAGTCAATCCACAGCCCATACCTTGACACATACACACATACTGACACTCAAAAACACAGCTCAGTGTGATTCAATGCAAATCCTATACCAGAAAGTGCACACACACACACAAACCTCCCTATGAATCAGTGCATAGCGTATAACATCACACACATACACCTCACTGTGACTCAATGTGCTGCCTCTACCTGCACATACACCCACAAACAACTCAATATGACTCAATGTGCAGGCTGTACCAGCACACACACACACATGTGCACACACACCTCAGTGTGCCTCAATTGTCAGCCTATACCAGAACACACAGACACAAACACCTCTCACTCTGACTCAATGCACAACCTATACCAGCATGCACACACACTCACATGGCACAGTGAATCAAGGCACAATGTTACAAGCACATGCACACACACCTCAGAGTGACTCAAAGCTCAGCCTATACCAGCACACACGCACACGCACACACACATGCACAGATGCAGGCCTCACTGTGACTCAATGCACAGCCTATACCAGAACACACACACACCCCAACACGCACTCACACATGGCTCACTGGTACTCAATCAATCGCCTATACCAGCACACACGCACACAGCTCACTGTGACTCAATGCAGTCTGTATCACCACACACTCACACACACACCCATGAGTCAATAATACCCATACCAGCACAATAAAGCCCATACCAGCACACAAACTCACATGCACACACACACACACGAGACTGTGACTGAAAACGCTTCCTGTACCAGCACACACACACAAACACTACACTGTGACTCAATGCACAGCCTATACGTGCACACATACACACACACACACACAGCTCACAGTGACTGAATACAGAGTCGATATCAGCGCACACACAGACACACACAGCCCACTGTGTCTCAATGGTCATCCAGTGCCAGCACACACACACACACACACACACGCAAACACACACACTAGTTCATGTCAAAGTGGATTAAACCACAGTCCATACCATCACAGACACAAACACACCGCACTACTCACTGTGACTCAATGCACAGTCTACACCAGCAAATACACACACACACATACACACACAACTCCCACACATTTAACTGTGACTCAGTGCTGTGACTATAGCAGCTCGCCACACACACATGGTTCACTGTGACTCAATGCACAGCCAATAACTGTACACACATACACACACACACACCGCTCAGGGATTCAATGCAAATCCCATATCAGCATACACATACACATACACTCACCTAGGTGTGACTCAATTCTAGGCCTATAGCAGCACACACACACACCTTACTGTGACTCATGCAGACTCTACAGCACCAAATACACAAACACTAACACAGGGCTGGGATTCAATGCACAGTCCATACCAGCAAAGGCACACACACCACACCACACTGTGACTCAATGCTCAGATTGTACCAGCACACACACACGGCACACTGTGTCCTAGTGCACAGCATATAACATCACACACACACACACACACCCCACACTGTGACTCAATGTGCAGCCTGTACCTGCACATACACACACACACACCTCACTGTGACAAAAAGTGGAGCCTATACCAGCACACACACACCCCTGTGTGACACAACGGTCAGCCTATACCAGAACACGCAGACACACACACACATAACTGTGACTCAATGCACAGACTATACCAGCGTGCACACAAACACACAGCACTCTGACTCAATGTACAATGTATACCAAAACACACAAGCATACACACACACCTCAGTGGGACTCAATGCACAGCCTATACCAGCACACACACATACACACCTGCACAGATACAGGGTTCACTGTGACTCAATGCACAGCCTATAGAAGAACACACACACATACCATCATGCACACACACATGGCTGACCGTGACTCAATCAATCGCGTATACCAGCACACACACACACGACTCACTGTGACTCAATGCAGCCTTTAGCACAACAAACACAGACACACACACCCCATGGAATCAATGAAAGCCCACCAACACACACACTCTCATACACACACACACATGGCTCACTGTGACTCAATGCACAGTCTGTATCACCACACACACACACACATACACCTCAGTTACTCAATGCAAAGACCATACGAGCACACAAACACACAAACACAAATAACTGATTAAATGCTCCACACATACTAGTGCACACACACACAGACATGCTCACTGTGATTCAAGGCACAGTCTACACGAGCACAGTAACACACAAACAACTCATTTTGACTCAATGCGCAGTCTACAGCAGCACACACACACACATAACTCACTGTGACTCAATCCACAGCCTATATCAGCACACAGACACACACAAGGCTCACTGTGATTCAATGAAATCTGTAGCACCACACACACACACAAAAACACACATACACCTCAGTGACTCAATGCAAAGCCCATACGAACACTCACAGACACACACCTAACTGTGATTCAGTGCTCAACCTCTACCAGCACACAGACGCACACACAGACACACACACACATGCACGGCTCATTCTGACATAATGTACAGTTCTTACCAGCACAAACACATGCAACACATCTCACTGTAACTCAATGCTCAGACTGTACTTGCACACACACAAGGCTCACTGTGAGTCAATGCACAGCCTATACCAGCAGAGACACACACACACTGCTCTCTATGACACAGTGCACATCCTGTACCATCACACACACACACAGCTTATTGTGATGCAATAGAGACTCTACACAACCAAATACACACACACACACGCACAGCTCACTGTGATTCCATGCAGACTCCATACCAGGGCACAAAAACACACAGCACACAACTCAGTGTGATTCAATGCTCACTTTATACCAAAACACACATAGACACACACACGGTTCTCTGTGACTCAGTGCACAGTCCATACCAGCACCGCACACACACTCACAGCTCACCTTGAATCAAAGCACAGCCTACCCCAGCAAACACACACACACAGTTCACTGTGACTCAATGCACAGGCTATACCAGCACAACACATATACACACACAGCTTACTGCGACACAATACAGTCTCTACACCACCAAATACACACACACACACATGCACAGCTCTATGTGATTCCATGCACATTCCATGCCAGTGCATACAGTCACACAGAACACACCTCAGTTTGACTCAATGCTCACAGTATGCCAAAACATACATAGACACACACACATGGCTCCCTGTTACTTAGTGCACAGTGTATGCTAGCAGAGTTACACACACAAAGAAACACACATGGCTCACTGTGAATCAATACACAGCCTGTACCTCCACACACACACACACACACATACAAACACTCACACACAGCTTAGTGTGACTCAATGCAAAGCATATACCAGCACGTGCACGCACACACACACTCACCTCCCTGTGACTGAGTGCACAGCCTGTACCAGCACACACACATACAAAAACTCACACATGGTTGTGACTCAATGTACAATCCACACCAGCACATACACACACATGACACCTCAGTGTGATCCAATGCTCAGTTTATACCAGCACAACCACACGGCTCACTGTGACTCAGTGCACAGCGTATGACATCACACACACACACACACATACACCTCACTGTGACTCAATGTGCAGCCTGTACCTGCACAGAAACAAACACACACATCACTGTGATGCAATATGCAACCTATACCAGCACACACACACACACACACACCAAAGTGTGACTCGATGGTCATCCTACATGAGAACACACAGACACACACATCCCTCACTGTGACACAATGCACAGTCTATACCAGCCTGCACACACTCACATGACACTGTGACTCAATGCACAATCTGTAATAGCCCACACACGAACACGTACACACCTTATTGTGATTCAATGCACAGCCTATATGTGAACACACACACATACTAACATGCACTCACACATGTCTCACGATGACTCAATCGCCTGTACAAGCACACACACATGGCTTACTGGGAGTCAGTGCCCACTCCATACCAGCACCAAACACACAACACAGCTCACTGTGACTCAAGGCACAGTGTATGGCAGCACACACACACAGGCACACTCATACCCACATCTCACTGTGCCGGTAAGCCTGTGAAAGCACACGCACAATGAAACAAACACCCCTCACTGTGACTCACTGCATATCCTATACCAGTGCACTCTTACACACACACACATGGCTGACTGTGAATGAATGCACACTCTATACCTGGAAACACACAAACACACACACACACACGGCTCCCTGTGACTCAGTGCACAGGATATGCTAGCAGACATACACACACAGAGAAGCACATACAGCAAACTGTGAGTCAATCCACAGCCCATACCTCGACACATACACACATACTGACACTCAAAAACACAGCTCAGTGTGATTCAATGCAAATCCTATACCAGAAAGTGCACACACACACACAAACCTCCCTATGAATCAGTGCATAGCGTATAACATCACACACATACACCTCACTGTGACTCAATGTGCTGCCTCTACCTGCACATACACCCACAAACAACTCAATATGACTCAATGTGCAGGCTGTACCAGCACACACACACACATGTGCACACACACCTCAGTGTGCCTCAATTGTCAGCCTATACCAGAACACACAGACACAAACACCTCTCACTCTGACTCAATGCACAACCTATACCAGCATGCACACACACTCACATGGCACAGTGAATCAAGGCACAATGTTACAAGCACATGCACACACACCTCAGAGTGACTCAAAGCTCAGCCTATACCAGCACACACGCACACGCACACACACATGCACAGATGCAGGCCTCACTGTGACTCAATGCACAGCCTATACCAGAACACACACACACCCCAACACGCACTCACACATGGCTCACTGGTACTCAATCAATCGCCTATACCAGCACACACGCACACAGCTCACTGTGACTCAATGCAGTCTGTATCACCACACACTCACACACACACCCATGAGTCAATAATGCCCATACCAGCACAATAAAGCCCATACCAGCACACAAACTCACATGCACACACACACACACGAGACTGTGACTGAAAACGCTTCCTGTACCAGCACACACACACAAACACTACACTGTGACTCAATGCACAGCCTATACGTGCACACATACACACACACACACAGCTCACAGTGACTGAATACAGAGTCGATATCAGCGCACACACAGACACACACAGCCCACTGTGTCTCAATGGTCATCCAGTGCCAGCACACACACACACACACACACGCAAACACACACACTAGTTCATGTCAAAGTGGATTAAACCACAGTCCATACCATCACAGACACAAACACACCGCACTACTCACTGTGACTCAATGCACAGTCTACACCAGCAAATACACACACACATACACACACAACTCCCACACATTTAACTGTGACTCAGTGCTGTGACTATAGCAGCTCGCCACACACACATGGTTCACTGTGACTCAATGCACAGCCAATAACTGTACACACATACACACACACACACCGCTCAGTGATTCAATGCAAATCCCATATCAGCATACACATACACATACACTCACCTAGGTGTGACTCAATTCTAGGCCTATAGCAGCACACACACACACCTTACTGTGACTCATGCAGACTCTACAGCACCAAATACACAAACACTAACACAGGGCTGGGATTCAATGCACAGTCCATACCAGCAAAGGCACACACACCACACCACACTGTGACTCAATGCTCAGATTGTACCAGCACACACACACGGCTCACTGTGTCCTAGTGCACAGCATATAACATCACACACACACACACACCCCACACTGTGACTCAATGTGCAGCCTGTACCTGCACATACACACACACACACCTCACTGTGACAAAAAGTGGAGCCTATACCAGCACACACACACCCCTGTGTGACACAAAGGTCAGCCTATACCAGAACACGCAGACACACACACACATAACTGTGACTCAATGCACAGACTATACCAGCGTGCACACAAACACACAGCACTCTGACTCAATGTACAATGTATACCAAAACACACAAGCATACACACACACCTCAGTGGGACTCAATGCACAGCCTATACCAGCACACACACATACACACCTGCACAGATACAGGGTTCACTGTGACTCAATGCACAGCCTATAGAAGAACACACACACATACCATCATGCACACACACATGGCTGACCGTGACTCAATCAATCACGTATACCAGCACACACACACACGACTCACTGTGACTCAATGCAGCCTTTAGCACAACAAACACAGACACACACACCCCATGGAATCAATGAAAGCCCACCAACACACACACTCTCATACACACACACACGGCTCACTGTGACTCAATGCACAGTCTGTATCAACACACACACACACACATACACCTCAGTTACTCAATGCAAAGACCATACGAGCACACAAACACACAAACACAAATAACTGATTAAATGCTCCACACATACTAGTGCACACACACACAGACATGCTCACTGTGATTCAAGGCACAGTCTACACGAGCACAGTAACACACAAACAACTCATTTTGACTCAATGCGCAGTCTACAGCAGCACACACACACACATAACTCACTGTGACTCAATCCACAGCCTATATCAGCACACAGACACACACAAGGCTCACTGTGATTCAATGAAATCTGTAGCACCACACACAAACACACACATACACCTCAGTGACTCAATGCAAAGCCCATACGAACACTCACAGACACACACCTAACTGTGATTCAGTGCTCAACCTCTACCAGCACACAGACGCACACACAGACACACACACACATGCACGGCTCATTCTGACATAATGTACAGTTCTTACCAGCACAAACACATGCAACACATCTCACTGTAACTGAATGCTCAGACTGTACTTGCACACACACAAGGCTCACTGTGAGTCAATGCACAGCCTATACCAGCAGAGACACACACACACTGCTCTCTATGACACAGTGCACATCCTGTACCATCACACACACACACAGCTTATTGTGATGCAATAGAGACTCTACACAACCAAATACACACACACACACGCACAGCTCACTGTGATTCCATGCAGACTCCATACCAGGGCACAAAAACACACAGCACACAACTCAGTGTGATTCAATGCTCACTTTATACCAAAACACACATACACACACACACGGTTCTCTGTGACTCAGTGCACAGTCCATACCAGCACCGCACACACACTCACAGCTCACCTTGAATCAAAGCACAGCCTACCCCAGCAAACACACACACACAGTTCACTGTGACTCAATGCACAGGCTATACCAGCACACACACATATACACACACAGCTTACTGCGACACAATACAGTCTCTACACCACCAAATACACACACACACACATGCACAGCTCTATGTGATTCCATGCACATTCCATGCCAGTGCATACAGTCACACAGAACACACCTCAGTTTGACTCAATGCTCACAGTATGCCAAAACATACATAGACACACACACATGGCTCCCTGTTACTTAGTGCACAGTGTATGCTAGCAGAGTTACACACACAAAGAAACACACATGGCTCACTGTGAATCAATACACAGCCTGTACCTCCACACACACACACACACACATACAAACACTCACACACAGCTTAGTGTGACTCAATGCAAAGCATATACCAGCACGTGCACGCACACACACACTCACCTCCCTGTGACTGAGTGCACAGCCTGTACCAGCACACACACATACAAAAACTCACACATGGTTGTGACTCAATGTACAATCCACACCAGCACATACACACACATGACACCTCAGTGTGATCCAATGCTCAGTTTATACCAGCACAACCACACGGCTCACTGTGACTCAGTGCACAGCGTATGACATCACACACACACACACACATACACCTCACTGTGACTCAATGTGCAGCCTGTACCTGCACAGAAACAAACACACACATCACTGTGATGCGATATGCAACCTATACCAGCACACACACACACACACACACACACCAAAGTGTGACTCGATGGTCATCCTACATGAGAACACACAGACACACACATCCCTCACTGTGACACAATGCACAGTCTATACCAGCCTGCACACACTCACATGACACTGTGACTCAATGCACAATCTGTAATAGCCCACACACGAACACGTACACACCTTATTGTGATTCAATGCACAGCCTATATGTGAACACACACACATACTAACATGCACTCACACATGTCTCACGACTCAATCGCCTGTACAAGCACACACACATGGCTTACTGGGAGTCAGTGCCCACTCCATACCAGCACCAAACACACAACACAGCTCACTGTGACTCAAGGCACAGTGTATGGCAGCACACACACACAGGCACACTCATACCCACATCTCACTGTGCCGGTAAGCCTGTGAAAGCACACGCACAATGAAACAAACACCCCTCACTGTGACTCACTGCATATCCTATACCAGTGCACTCTCACACACACACACATGGCTGACTGTGAATGAATGCACACTCTATACCTGGAAACACACAAACACACACACGGCTCCCTGTGACTCAGTGCACAGGATATGCTAGCAGACATACACACACAGAGAAGCACATACAGCAAACTGTGAGTCAATCCACAGCCCATACCTCGAGACATTCACACATACTGACACTCAAAAACACAGCTCAGTGTGATTCAATGCAAATCCTATACCAGAAAGTGCACACACACACACACAAACCTCCCTATGAATCAGTGCATAGCGTATAACATCACACACATACACCTCACTGTGACTCAATGTGCTGCCTCTACCTGCACATACACCCACAAACAACTCAATATGACTCAATGTGCAGGCTGTACCAGCACACACACACACATGTGCACACACACCTCAGTGTGCCTCAATTGTCAGCCTATACCAGAACACACAGACACAAACACCTCTCACTCTGACTCAATGCACAACCTATACCAGCATGCACACACACTCACATGGCACAGTGAATCAAGGCACAATGTTACAAGCACATGCACACACACCTCAGAGTGACTCAAAGCTCAGCCTATACCAGCACACACGCACACGCACACACACATGCACAGATGCAGGCCTCACTGTGACTCAATGCACAGCCTATACCAGAATACACACACACCCCAACACGCACTCACACATGGCTCACTGGTACTCAATCAATCGCCTATACCAGCACACACGCACACAGCTCACTGTGACTCAATGCAGTCTGTATCACCACACACTCACACACACACCCATGAGTCAATAATGCCCATACCAGCACAATAAAGCCCATACCAGCACACAAACTCACATGCACACACACACACACGAGACTGTGACTGAAAACGCTTCCTGTACCAGCACACACACACACAAACACTACACTGTGACTCAATGCACAGCCTATACGAGCACACATATACACACACACACACAGCTCACAGTGACTGAATACAGAGTCTATATCAGCGCACACACAGACACACAGACACACACAGCCCACTGTGTCTCAATGGTCATCCAGTGCCAGCACACACACACACACACACACGCAAACACACACACTAGTTCATGTCAAAGTGGATTAAACCACAGTCCATACCATCACAGACACAAACACACCGCACTACTCACTGTGACTCAATGCACAGTCTACACCAGCAAATACACACACACACATACACACACAACTCCCACACATTTAACTGTGACTCAGTGCTGTGACTATAGCAGCTCGCCACAAACACATGGTTCACTGTGACTCAATGCACAGCCAATAACTGTACACACATACACACACACACACCGCTCAGTGATTCAATGCAAATCCCATATCAGCATACACATACACATACACTCACCTAGGTGTGACTCAATTCTAGGCCTATAGCAGCACACACACACACCTTACTGTGACTCATGCAGACTCTACAGCACCAAATACACAAACACTAACACAGGGCTGGGATTCAATGCACAGTCCATACCAGCAAAGGCACACACACCACACCACACTGTGACTCAATGCTCAGATTGTACCAGCACACACACACGGCTCACTGTGTCCTAGTGCACAGCATATAACATCACACACACACACCCCACACTGTGACTCAATGTGCAGCCTGTACCTGCACATACACACACACACACCTCACTGTGACAAAAAGTGGAGCCTATACCAGCACACACACACCCTGTGTGACACAACGGTCAGCCTATACCAGAACACGCAGACACACACACACATAACTGTGACTCAATGCACAGACTATACCAGCGTGCACACAAACACACAGCACTCTGACTCTATGTACAATGTATACCAAAACACACAAGCATACACACACACCTCAGTGGGACTCAATGCACAGCCTATACCAGCACACACACATACACACCTGCACAGATACAGGGTTCACTGTGACTCAATGCACAGCCTATAGAAGAACACACACATACCATCATGCACACACACATGGCTGACCATGACTCAATCAATCGCGTATACCAGCACACACACACACGACTCACTGTGACTCAATGCAGCCTTTAGGACAACAAACACAGACACACACACCCCATGGAATCAATGAAAGCCCACCAACACACACACTCTCATACACACACACACATGGCTCACTGTGACTCAATGCACAGTCTGTATCACCACACACACACACACATACACCTCAGTTACTCAATGCAAAGACCATACGAGCACACAAACACACAAACACAAATAACTGATTAAATGCTCCACACATACTAGTGCACACACACACAGACATGCTCACTGTGATTCAAGGCACAGTCTACACGAGCACAGTAACACACAAACAACTCATTTTGACTCAATGCGCAGTGTACAGCAGCACACACACACACATAACTCACTGTGACTCAATCCACAGCCTATATCAGCACACAGACACACACAAGGCTCACTGTGATTCAATGAAATCTGTAGCACCACACACACACACAAACACACACATACACCTCAGTGACTCAATGCAAAGCCCATACGAACACTCACAGACACACACCTAACTGTGATTCAGTGCTCAACTTCTACCAGCACACAGACGCACACACAGACACACACACACATGCACGGCTCATTCTGACATAATGTACAGTTCTTACCAGCACAAACACATGCAACACATCTCACTGTAACTCAATGCTCAGACTGTACTTGCACACACACAAGGCTCACTGTGAGTCAATGCACAGCCTATACCAGCAGAGACACACACACACTGCTCTCTATGACACAGTGCACATCCTGTACCATCACACACACACACAGCTTATTGTGATGCAATGGAGACTCTACACAACCAAATACACACACACACACGCACAGCTCACTGTGATTCCATGCAGACTCCATACCAGGGCACAAAAACACACAGCACACAACTCAGTGTGATTCAATGCTCACTTTATACCAAAACACACATAGACACACACACGGTTCTCTGTGACTCAGTGCACAGTCCATACCAGCACCGCACACACACTCACAGCTCACCTTGAATCAAAGCACAGCCTACCCCAGCAAACACACACACACAGTTCACTGTGACTCAATGCACAGGCTATACCAGCACACACACATATACACACACAGCTTACTGCGACACAATACAGTCTCTACACCACCAAATACACACACACACACATGCACAGCTCTATGTGATTCCATGCACATTCCATGCCAGTGCATACAGTCACACAGAACACACCTCAGTTTGACTCAATGCTCACAGTATGCCAAAACATACATAGACACACACACATGGCTCCCTGTTACTTAGTGCACAGTGTATGCTAGCAGAGTTACACACACAAAGAAACACACATGGCTCACTGTGAATCAATACACAGCCTGTACCTCCACACACACACACATACAAACACTCACACACAGCTTAGTGTGACTCAATGCAAAGCATATACCAGCACGTGCACCCACACACACACTCACCTCCCTGTGACTGAGTGCACAGCCTGTACCAGCACACACACATACAAAAACTCACACATGGTTGTGACTCAATGTACAATCCACACCAGCACATACACACACATGACACCTCAGTGTGATCCAATGCTCAGTTTATACCAGCACAACCACACGGCTCACTGTGACTCAGTGCACAGCGTATGACATCACACACACACACACACATACACCTCACTGTGACTCAATGTGCAGCCTGTACCTGCACAGAAACAAACACACACATCACTGTGATGTGATATGCAACCTATACCAGCACACACACACACACACACACCAAAGTGTGACTCGATGGTCATCCTACATGAGAACACACAGACACACACATCCCTCACTGTGACACAATGCACAGTCTATACCAGCCTGCACACACTCACATGACACTGTGACTCAATGCACAATCTGTAATAGCCCACACACGAACACGTACACACCTTATTGTGATTCAATGCACAGCCTATATGTGAACACACACACATACTAACATGCACTCACACATGTCTCACGATGACTCAATCGCCTGTACAAGCACACACACATGGCTCACTGGGAGTCAGTGCCCACTCCATACCAGCACCAAACACACAACACAGCTCACTGTGACTCAAGGCACAGTGTATGGCAGCACACACACACAGGCACACTCATACCCACATCTCACTGTGCCGGTAAGCCTGTGAAAGCACACGCACAATGAAACAAACACCCCTCACTGTGACTCACTGCATATCCTATACCAGTGCACTCTCACACACACACACATGGCTGACTGTGAATGAATGCACACTCTATACCTGGAAACACACAAACACACACACACACACGGCTCCCTGTGACTCAGTGCACAGGATATGCTAGCAGACATACACACACAGAGAAGCACATACAGCAAACTGTGAGTCAATCCACAGCCCATACCTCGACACATACACACATACTGACACTCAAAAACACAGCTCAGTGTGATTCAATGCAAATCCTATACCAGAAAGTGCACACACACACACAAACCTCCCTATGAATCAGTGCATAGCGTATAACATCACACACATACACCTCACTGTGACTCAATGTGCTGCCTCTACCTGCACATACACCCACAAACAACTCAATATGACTCAATGTGCAGGCTGTACCAGCACACACACACACATGTGCACACACACCTCAGTGTGCCTCAATTGTCAGCCTATACCAGAACACACAGACACAAACACCTCTCACTCTGACTCAATGCACAACCTATACCAGCATGCACACACACTCACATGGCACAGTGAATCAAGGCACAATGTTACACGCACATGCACACACACCTCAGAGTGACTCAAATCTCAGCCTATACCAGCACACACGCACACGCACACACACATGCACAGATGCAGGCCTCACTGTGACTCAATGCACAGCCTATACCAGAACACACACACACCCCAACACGCACTCACACATGGCTCACTGGTACTCAATCAATCGCCTATACCAGCACACACGCACACAGCTCACTGTGACTCAATGCAGTCTGTATCACCACACACTCACACACACACCCATGAGTCAATAATGCCCATACCAGCACAATAAAGCCCATACCAGCACACAAACTCACATGCACACACACACACACGAGACTGTGACTGAAAACGCTTCCTGTACCAGCACACACACACACAAACACTACACTGTGACTCAATGCACAGCCTATACGAGCACACATACACACACACACACACAGCTCACAGTGACTGAATACAGAGTCGATATCAGCGCACACACAGACACACACAGCCCACTGTGTCTCAATGGTCATCCAGTGCCAGCACACACACACACACACACACACAAACACACACACTAGTTCATGTCAAAGTGGATTAAACCACAGTCCATACCATCACAGACACAAACACACCGCACTACTCACTGTGACTCAATGCACAGTCTACACCAGCAAATACACACACACACATACACACACAACTCCCACACATTTAACTGTGACTCAGTGCTGTGACTATAGCAGCTCGCCACACACACATGGTTCACTGTGACTCAATGCACAGCCAATAACTGTACACACATACACACACACACAAAGCTCAGTGATTCAATGCAAATCCCATATCAGCATACACATACACATACACTCACCTAGGTGTGACTCAATTCTAGGCCTATAGCAGCACACACACACACCTTACTGTGACTCATGCAGACTCTACAGCACCAAATACACAAACACTAACACAGGGCTGGGATTCAATGCACAGTCCATACCAGCAAAGGCACACACACCACACCACACTGTGACTCAATGCTCAGATTGTACCAGCACACACACACGGCTCACTGTGTCCTAGTGCACAGCATATAACATCACACACACACCCCCCACACTGTGACTCAATGTGCAGCCTGTACCTGCACATACACACACACACACCTCACTGTGACAAAAAGTGGAGCCTATACCAGCACACACACACCCCTGTGTGACACAACGGTCAGCCTATACCAGAACACGCAGACACACACACACATAACTGTGACTCAATGCAGAGACTGTACCAGCGTGCACACAAACACACAGCACTCTGACTCAATGTACAATGTATACCAAAACACACAAGCATACACACACACCTCAGTGGGACTCAATGCACAGCCTATACCAGCACACACACATACACACCTGCACAGATACAGGGTTCACTGTGACTCAATGCACAGCCTATAGAAGAACACACACACATACCATCATGCACACACACATGGCTGACCGTGACTCAATCAATCGCGTATACCAGCACACACACACACTACTCACTGTGACTCAATGCAGCCTTTAGCACAACAAACACAGACACACACACCCCATGGAATCAATGAAAGCCCACCAACACACACACTCTCATACACACACACACATGGCTCACTGTGACTCAATGCACAGTCTGTATCACCACACACACACACACATACACCTCAGTTACTCAATACAAAGACCATACGAGCACACAAACACACAAACACAAATAACTGATTAAATGCTCCACACATACTAGTGCACACACACACAGACATGCTCACTGTGATTCAAGGCACAGTCTACACGAGCACAGTAACACACAAACAACTCATTTTGACTCAATGCGCAGTCTACAGCAGCACACACACACAAATAACTCACTGTGACTCAATCCACAGCCTATATCAGCACACAGACACACACAAGGCTCACTGTGATTCAATGAAATCTGTAGCACCACACACACACACAAACACACACATACACCTCAGTGACTCAATGCAAAGCCCATACGAACACTCACAGACACACACCTAACTGTGATTCAGTGCTCAACTTCTACCAGCACACAGACGCGCACACAGACACACACACACATGCACGGCTCATTCTGACATAATGTACAGTTCTTACCAGCACAAACACATGCAACACATCTCACTGTAACTCAATGCTCAGACTGTACTTGCACACACACAAGGCTCACTGTGAGTCAATGCACAGCCTATACCAGCAGAGACACACACACACTGCTCTCTATGACACAGTGCACATCCTGTACCATCACACACACACACAGCTTATTGTGATGCAATGGAGACTCTACACAACCAAATACACACACACACACGCACAGCTCACTGTGATTCCATGCAGACTCCATACCAGGGCACAAAAACACACAGCACACAACTCAGTGTGATTCAATGCTCACTTTATACCAAAACACACATAGACACACACACGGTTCTCTGTGACTCAGTGCACAGTCCATACCAGCACCGCACACACACTCACAGCTCACCTTGAATCAAAGCACAGCCTACCCCAGCAAACACACACACACAGTTCACTGTGACTCAATGCACAGGCTATACCAGCACACACACATATACACACACAGCTTACTGCGACACAATACAGTCTCTACACCACCAAATACACACACACACACATGCACAGCTCTATGTGATTCCATGCACATTCCATGCCAGTGCATACAGTCACACAGAACACACCTCAGTTTGACTCAATGCTCACAGTATGCCAAAACATACATAGACACACACACATGGCTCCCTGTTACTTAGTGCACAGTGTATGCTAGCAGAGTTACACACACAAAGAAACACACATGGCTCACTGTGAATCAATACACAGCCTGTACCTCCACACACACACACATACAAACACTCACACACAGCTTAGTGTGACTCAATGCAAAGCATATACCAGCACGTGCACCCACACACACACTCACCTCCATGTGACTGAGTGCACAGCCTGTACCAGCACACACACATACAAAAACTCACACATGGTTGTGACTCAATGTACAATCCACACCAGCACATACACACACATGACACCTCAGTGTGATCCAATGCTCAGTTTATACCAGCACAACCACACGGCTCACTGTGACTCAGTGCACAGCGTATGACACCACACACACACACACACATACACCTCACTGTGACTCAATGTGCAGCCTGTACCTGCACAGAAACAAACACACACATCACTGTGATGCGATATGCAACCTATACCAGCACACACACACACACACACACCAAAGTGTGACTCGATGGTCATCCTACATGAGAACACACAGACACACACATCCCTCACTGTGACACAATGCACAGTCTATACCAGCCTGCACACACTCACATGACACTGTGACTCAATTCACAATCTGTAATAGCCCACACACGAACACGTACACACCTTATTGTGATTCAATGCACAGCCTATATGTGAACACACACACATACTAACATGCACTCACACATGTCTCACGATGACTCAATCGCCTGTACAGCACACACACATGGCTTACTGGGAGTCAGTGCCCACTCCATACCAGCACCAAACACACAACACAGCTCACTGTGACTCAAGGCACAGTGTATGGCAGCACACACACACAGGCACACTGCTACCCACATCTCACTGTGCCGGTAAGCCTGTGAAAGCACACGCACAATGAAACAAACACCCCTCACTGTGACTCACTGCATATCCTATACCAGTGCACTCTCACACACACACACATGGCTGACTGTGAATGAATGCACACTCTATACCTGGAAACACACAAACACACACACGGCTCCCTGTGACTCAGTGCACAGGATATGCTAGCAGACATACACACACAGAGAAGCACATACAGCAAACTGTGAGTCAATCCACAGCCCATACCTCGAGACATTCACACATACTGACACTCAAAAACACAGCTCAGTGTGATTCAATGCAAATCCTATACCAGAAAGTGCACACACACACCCACAAACCTCCCTATTAATCAGTGCATAGCGTATAACATCACACACATACACCTCACTGTGACTCAATGTGCTGCCTCTACCTGCACATACACCCACAAACAACTCAATATGACTCAATGTGCAGGCTGTACCAGTACACACACACACATGTGCACACACACCTCAGTGTGCCTCAATTGTCAGCCTATACCAGAACACACAGACACAAACACCTCTCACTCTGACTCAATGCACAACCTATACCAGCATGCACACACACTCACATGGCACAGTGAATCAAGGCACAATGTTACAAGCACATGCACACACACCTCCGAGTGACTCAAAGCTCAGCCTATACCAGCACACACGCACACGCACACACACATGCACAGATGAAGGCCTCACTGTGACTCAATGCACAGCCTATACCAGAACACACACACACCCCAACACGCACTCACACATGGCTCACTGGTACTCAATCAATCGCCTATACCAGCACACACGCACACAGCTCACTGTGACTCAATGCAGTCTGTATCACCACACACTCACACACACACCCATGAGTCAATAATGCCCATACCAGCACAATAAAGCCCATACCAGCACACAAACTCACATGCACACAAACACACACGAGACTGTGACTGAAAACGCTTCCTGTACCAGCACACACACACACAAACACTACACTGTGACTCAATGCACAGCCTATACGAGCACACATATACACACACACACACAGCTCACAGTGACTGAATACAGAGTCTATATCAGCGCACACACAGACACACAGACACACACAGCCCACTGTGTCTCAATGGTCATCCAGTTCCAGCACACACACACACACACACACGCAAACACACACACTAGTTCATGTCAAAGTGGATTAAACCACAGTCCATACCATCACAGACACAAACACACCGCACTACTCACTGTGACTCAATGCACAGTCTACACCAGCAAATACACACACACACATACACACACAACTCCCACACATTTAACTGTGACTCAGTGCTGTGACTATAGCAGCTCGCCACAAACACATGGTTCACTGTGACTCAATGCACAGCCAATAACTGTACACACATACACACACACACACCGCTCAGTGATTCAATGCAAATCCCATATCAGCATACACATACACATACACTCACCTAGGTGTGACTCAATTCTAGGCCTATAGCAGCACACACACACACCTTACTGTGACTCATGCAGACTCTACAGCACCAAATACACAAACACTAACACAGGGCTGGGATTCAATGCACAGTCCATACCAGCAAAGGCACACACACCACACCACACTGTGACTCAATGCTCAGATTGTACCAGCACACACACACGGCTCACTGTGTCCTAGTGCACAGCATATAACATCACACACACACACCCCACACTGTGACTCAATGTGCAGCCTGTACCTGCACATACACACACACACACCTCACTGTGACAAAAAGTGGAGCCTATACCAGCACACACACACCCTGTGTGACACAACGGTCAGCCTATACCAGAACACGCAGACACACACACACATAACTGTGACTCAATGCACAGACTATACCAGCGTGCACACAAACACACAGCACTCTGACTCTATGTACAATGTATACCAAAACACACAAGCATACACACACACCTCAGTGGGACTCAATGCACAGCCTATACCAGCACACACACATACACACCTGCACAGATACAGGGTTCACTGTGACTCAATGCACAGCCTATAGAAGAACACACACATACCATCATGCACACACACATGGCTGACCGTGACTCAATCAATCGCGTATACCAGCACACACACACACGACTCACTGTGACTCAATGCAGCCTTTAGGACAACAAACACAGACACACACACCCCATGGAATCAATGAAAGCCCACCAACACACACACTCTCATACACACACACACATGGCTCACTGTGACTCAATGCACAGTCTGTATCACCACACACACACACACATACACCTCAGTTACTCAATGCAAAGACCATACGAGCACACAAACACACAAACACAAATAACTGATTAAATGCTCCACACATACTAGTGCACACACACACAGACATGCTCACTGTGATTCAAGGCACAGTCTACACGAGCACAGTAACACACAAACAACTCATTTTGACTCAATGCGCAGTGTACAGCAGCACACACACACACATAACTCACTGTGACTCAATCCACAGCCTATATCAGCACACACACACACACAAGGCTCACTGTGATTCAATGAAATCTGTAGCACCACACACACACACAAACACACACATACACCTCAGTGACTCAATGCAAAGCCCATACGAACACTCACAGACACACACCTAACTGTGATTCAGTGCTCAACTTCTACCAGCACACAGACGCACACACAGACACACACACACATGCACGGCTCATTCTGACATAATGTACAGTTCTTACCAGCACAAACACATGCAACACATCTCACTGTAACTCAATGCTCAGACTGTACTTGCACACACACAAGGCTCACTGTGAGTCAATGCACAGCCTATACCAGCAGAGACACACACACACTGCTCTCTATGACACAGTGCACATCCTGTACCATCACACACACACACAGCTTATTGTGATGCAATGGAGACTCTACACAACCAAATACACACACACACACGCACAGCTCACTGTGATTCCATGCAGACTCCATACCAGGGCACAAAAACACACAGCACACAACTCAGTGTGATTCAATGCTCACTTTATACCAAAACACACATAGACACACACACGGTTCTCTGTGACTCAGTGCACAGTCCATACCAGCACCGCACACACACTCACAGCTCACCTTGAATCAAAGCACAGCCTACCCCAGCAAACACACACACACAGTTCACTGTGACTCAATGCACAGGCTATACCAGCACACACACATATACACACACAGCTTACTGCGACACAATACAGTCTCTACACCACCAAATACACACACACACACATGCACAGCTCTATGTGATTCCATGCACATTCCATGCCAGTGCATACAGTCACACAGAACACACCTCAGTTTGACTCAATGCTCACAGTATGCCAAAACATACATAGACACACACACATGGCTCCCTGTTACTTAGTGCACAGTGTATGCTAGCAGAGTTACACACACAAAGAAACACACATGGCTCACTGTGAATCAATACACAGCCTGTACCTCCACACACACACACATACAAACACTCACACACAGCTTAGTGTGACTCAATGCAAAGCATATACCAGCACGTGCACCCACACACACACTCACCTCCCTGTGACTGAGTGCACAGCCTGTACCAGCACACACACATACAAAAACTCACACATGGTTGTGACTCAATGTACAATCCACACCAGCACATACACACACATGACACCTCAGTGTGATCCAATGCTCAGTTTATACCAGCACAACCACACGGCTCACTGTGACTCAGTGCACAGCGTATGACATCACACACACACACACACATACACCTCACTGTGACTCAATGTGCAGCCTGTACCTGCACAGAAACAAACACACACATCACTGTGATGTGATATGCAACCTATACCAGCACACACACACACACACACACACCAAAGTGTGACTCGATGGTCATCCTACATGAGAACACACAGACACACACATCCCTCACTGTGACACAATGCACAGTCTATACCAGCCTGCACACACTCACATGACACTGTGACTCAATGCACAATCTGTAATAGCCCACACACGAACACGTACACACCTTATTGTGATTCAATGCACAGCCTATATGTGAACACACACACATACTAACATGCACTCACACATGTCTCACGATGACTCAATCGCCTGTACAAGCACACACACATGGCTCACTGGGAGTCAGTGCCCACTCCATACCAGCACCAAACACACAACACAGCTCACTGTGACTCAAGGCACAGTGTATGGCAGCACACACACACAGGCACACTCATACCCACATCTCACTGTGCCGGTAAGCCTGTGAAAGCACACGCACAATGAAACAAACACCCCTCACTGTGACTCACTGCATATCCTATACCAGTGCACTCTCACACACACACACATGGCTGACTGTGAATGAATGCACACTCTATACCTGGAAACACACAAACACACACACACACACGGCTCCCTGTGACTCAGTGCACAGGATATGCTAGCAGACATACACACACAGAGAAGCACATACAGCAAACTGTGAGTCAATCCACAGCCCATACCTCGACACATACACACATACTGACACTCAAAAACACAGCTCAGTGTGATTCAATGCAAATCCTATACCAGAAAGTGCACACACACACACAAACCTCCCTATGAATCAGTGCATAGCGTATAACATCACACACATACACCTCACTGTGACTCAATGTGCTGCCTCTACCTGCACATACACCCACAAACAACTCAATATGACTCAATGTGCAGGCTGTACCAGCACACACACACACATGTGCACACACACCTCAGTGTGCCTCAATTGTCAGCCTATACCAGAACACACAGACACAAACACCTCTCACTCTGACTCAATGCACAACCTATACCAGCATGCACACACACTCACATGGCACAGTGAATCAAGGCACAATGTTACACGCACATGCACACACACCTCAGAGTGACTCAAATCTCAGCCTATACCAGCACACACGCACACACACACACACATGCACAGATGCAGGCCTCACTGTGACTCAATGCACAGCCTATACCAGAACACACACACACCCCAACACGCACTCACACATGGCTCACTGGTACTCAATCAATCGCCTATACCAGCACACACGCACACAGCTCACTGTGACTCAATGCAGTCTGTATCACCACACACTCACACACACACCCATGAGTCAATAATGCCCATACCAGCACAATAAAGCCCATACCAGCACACAAACTCACATGCACACACACACACACGAGACTGTGACTGAAAACGCTTCCTGTACCAGCACACACACACACAAACACTACACTGTGACTCAATGCACAGCCTATACGAGCACACATACA
Organism: Globicephala melas; assembly: GCF_963455315.2. Taxonomy (NCBI): domain Eukaryota; kingdom Metazoa; phylum Chordata; class Mammalia; order Artiodactyla; family Delphinidae; genus Globicephala; species Globicephala melas. Next base: position 2,240,134 of record NC_083336.1, on the reverse strand, counting down.
CACACACACACACAGCTCACAGTGACTGAATACAGAGTCGATATCAGCGCACACACAGACACACACAGCCCACTGTGTCTCAATGGTCATCCAGTGCCAGCAAACACACACACACACACACACAAACACACACACTAGTTCATGTCAAAGTGGATTAAACCACAGTCCATACCATCACAGACACAAACACACCGCACTACTCACTGTGACTCAATGCACAGTCTACACCAGCAAATACACACACACACATACACACACAACTCCCACACATTTAACTGTGACTCAGTGCTGTGACTATAGCAGCTCGCCACACACACATGGTTCACTGTGACTCAATGCACAGCCAATAACTGTACACACATACACACACACACAAAGCTCAGTGATTCAATGCAAATCCCATATCAGCATACACATACACATACACTCACCTAGGTGTGACTCAATTCTAGGCCTATAGCAGCACACACACACACCTTACTGTGACTCATGCAGACTCTACAGCACCAAATACACAAACACTAACACAGGGCTGGGATTCAATGCACAGTCCATACCAGCAAAGGCACACACACCACACCACACTGTGACTCAATGCTCAGATTGTACCAGCACACACACACGGCTCACTGTGTCCTAGTGCACAGCATATAACATCACACACACACCCCCCACACTGTGACTCAATGTGCAGCCTGTACCTGCACATACACACACACACACCTCACTGTGACAAAAAGTGGAGCCTATACCAGCACACACACACCCCTGTGTGACACAACGGTCAGCCTATACCAGAACACGCAGACACACACACACATAACTGTGACTCAATGCAGAGACTGTACCAGCGTGCACACAAACACACAGCACTCTGACTCAATGTACAATGTATACCAAAACACACAAGCATACACACACACCTCAGTGGGACTCAATGCACAGCCTATACTAGCACACACACATACACACCTGCACAGATACAGGGTTCACTGTGACTCAATGCACAGCCTATAGAAGAACACACACACATACCATCATGCACACACACATGGCTGACCGTGACTCAATCAATCGCGTATACCAGCACACACACACACTACTCACTGTGACTCAATGCAGCCTTTAGCACAACAAACACAGACACACACACCCCATGGAATCAATGAAAGCCCACCAACACACACACTCTCATACACACACACACATGGCTCACTGTGACTCAATGCACAGTCTGTATCACCACACACACACACACATACACCTCAGTTACTCAATACAAAGACCATACGAGCACACAAACACACAAACACAAATAACTGATTAAATGCTCCACACATACTAGTGCACACACACACAGACATGCTCACTGTGATTCAAGGCACAGTCTACACGAGCACAGTAACACACAAACAACTCATTTTGACTCAATGCGCAGTCTACAGCAGCACACACACACAAATAACTCACTGTGACTCAATCCACAGCCTATATCAGCACACAGACACACACAAGGCTCACTGTGATTCAATGAAATCTGTAGCACCACACACACACACAAACACACACATACACCTCAGTGACTCAATGCAAAGCCCATACGAACACTCACAGACACACACCTAACTGTGATTCAGTGCTCAACTTCTACCAGCACACAGACGCGCACACAGACACACACACACATGCACGGCTCATTCTGACATAATGTACAGTTCTTACCAGCACAAACACATGCAACACATCTCACTGTAACTCAATGCTCAGACTGTACTTGCACACACACAAGGCTCACTGTGAGTCAATGCACAGCCTATACCAGCAGAGACACACACACACTGCTCTCTATGACACAGTGCACATCCTGTACCATCACACACACACACAGCTTATTGTGATGCAATGGAGACTCTACACAACCAAATACACACACACACACGCACAGCTCACTGTGATTCCATGCAGACTCCATACCAGGGCACAAAAACACACAGCACACAACTCAGTGTGATTCAATGCTCACTTTATACCAAAACACACATAGACACACACACGGTTCTCTGTGACTCAGTGCACAGTCCATACCAGCACCGCACACACACTCACAGCTCACCTTGAATCAAAGCACAGCCTACCCCAGCAAACACACACACACAGTTCACTGTGACTCAATGCACAGGCTATACCAGCACACACACATATACACACACAGCTTACTGCGACACAATACAGTCTCTACACCACCAAATACACACACACACACATGCACAGCTCTATGTGATTCCATGCACATTCCATGCCAGTGCATACAGTCACACAGAACACACCTCAGTTTGACTCAATGCTCACAGTATGCCAAAACATACATAGACACACACACATGGCTCCCTGTTACTTAGTGCACAGTGTATGCTAGCAGAGTTACACACACAAAGAAACACACATGGCTCACTGTGAATCAATACACAGCCTGTACCTCCACACACACACACATACAAACACTCACACACAGCTTAGTGTGACTCAATGCAAAGCATATACCAGCACGTGCACCCACACACACACTCACCTCCATGTGACTGAGTGCACAGCCTGTACCAGCACACACACATACAAAAACTCACACATGGTTGTGACTCAATGTACAATCCACACCAGCACATACACACACATGACACCTCAGTGTGATCCAATGCTCAGTTTATACCAGCACAACCACACGGCTCACTGTGACTCAGTGCACAGCGTATGACACCACACACACACACACACATACACCTCACTGTGACTCAATGTGCAGCCTGTACCTGCACAGAAACAAACACACACATCACTGTGATGCGATATGCAACCTATACCAGCACACACACACACACACACACCAAAGTGTGACTCGATGGTCATCCTACATGAGAACACACAGACACACACATCCCTCACTGTGACACAATGCACAGTCTATACCAGCCTGCACACACTCACATGACACTGTGACTCAATTCACAATCTGTAATAGCCCACACACGAACACGTACACACCTTATTGTGATTCAATGCACAGCCTATATGTGAACACACACACATACTAACATGCACTCACACATGTCTCACGATGACTCAATCGCCTGTACAGCACACACACATGGCTTACTGGGAGTCAGTGCCCACTCCATACCAGCACCAAACACACAACACAGCTCACTGTGACTCAAGGCACAGTGTATGGCAGCACACACACACAGGCACACTGCTACCCACATCTCACTGTGCCGGTAAGCCTGTGAAAGCACACGCACAATGAAACAAACACCCCTCACTGTGACTCACTGCATATCCTATACCAGTGCACTCTCACACACACACACATGGCTGACTGTGAATGAATGCACACTCTATACCTGGAAACACACAAACACACACACGGCTCCCTGTGACTCAGTGCACAGGATATGCTAGCAGACATACACACACAGAGAAGCACATACAGCAAACTGTGAGTCAATCCACAGCCCATACCTCGAGACATTCACACATACTGACACTCAAAAACACAGCTCAGTGTGATTCAATGCAAATCCTATACCAGAAAGTGCACACACACACCCACAAACCTCCCTATGAATCAGTGCATAGCGTATAACATCACACACATACACCTCACTGTGACTCAATGTGCTGCCTCTACCTGCACATACACCCACAAACAACTCAATATGACTCAATGTGCAGGCTGTACCAGTACACACACACACATGTGCACACACACCTCAGTGTGCCTCAATTGTCAGCCTATACCAGAACACACAGACACAAACACCTCTCACTCTGACTCAATGCACAACCTATACCAGCATGCACACACACTCACATGGCACAGTGAATCAAGGCACAATGTTACAAGCACATGCACACACACCTCCGAGTGACTCAAAGCTCAGCCTATACCAGCACACACGCACACGCACACACACATGCACAGATGCAGGCCTCACTGTGACTCAATGCACAGCCTATACCAGAACACACACACACCCCAACACGCACTCACACATGGCTCACTGGTACTCAATCAATCGCCTATACCAGCACACACGCACACAGCTCACTGTGACTCAATGCAGTCTGTATCACCACACACTCACACACACACCCATGAGTCAATAATGCCCATACCAGCACAATAAAGCCCATACCAGCACACAAACTCACATGCACACAAACACACACGAGACTGTGACTGAAAACGCTTCCTGTACCAGCACACACACACACAAACACTACACTGTGACTCAATGCACAGCCTATACGAGCACACATATACACACACACACACAGCTCACAGTGACTGAATACAGAGTCTATATCAGCGCACACACAGACACACACAGCCCACTGTGTCTCAATGGTCATCCAGTGCCAGCACACACACACACACACACATGCAAACACACACACTAGTTCATGTCAAAGTGGATTAAACCACAGTCCATACCATCACAGACACAAACACACCGCACTACTCACTGTGACTCAATGCACAGTCTACACCAGCAAATACACACACACACATACACACACAACTCCCACACATTTAACTGTGACTCAGTGCTGTGACTATAGCAGCTCGCCACAAACACATGGTTCACTGTGACTCAATGCACAGCCAATAACTGTACACACACACACACCGCTCAGTGATTCAATGCAAATCCCATATCAGCATACACATACACATACACTCACCTAGGTGTGACTCAATTCTAGGCCTATAGCAGCACACACACACACCTTACTGTGACTCATGCAAACTCTACAGCACCAAATACACAAACACTAACACAGGGCTAGGATTTAATGCACAGTCCATACCAGCAAAGGCAGACACACCACACCACACTGTGACTCAATGCTCAGATTATACCAGCACACACACACGGCTCACTGTGTCCTAGTGCACAGCATATAACATCACACACACACACACCCCACACTGTGACTCAATGTGCACCCTGTACCTGCACATACACACACACCTCACTGTGACAAAAAGTGGAGCCTATACCAGCACACACACACCCCTGTGTGACACAATGGTCAGCCTATACCAGAACACGCAGACACACACACACATAACTGTGACTCAATGCACAGACTATACCAGCGTGCACACAAACACACAGCACTCTGACTCAATGTACAATGTATACCAAAACACACAAGCATACACACACACCTCAGTGGGACTCAATGCACAGCCTATACCAGCACACACACATACACACCTGCACAGATACAGGGTTTACTGTGACTCAATGCACAGCCTATAGAAGAACACACACACATACCATCATGCACACACACATGGCTGACCGTGACTCAATCAATCGCGTATACCAGCACACACACACACGACTCACTGTGACTCAAACCAGTCTTTAGCACAACAAACACAGACACACACACCCCATGGAATCAATGAAAGCCCACCAACACACACACTCTCATACACACACACACATGGCTCACTGTGACTCAATGCACAGTCTGTATCACCACACACACACACACATACACCTCAGTTACTCAATGCAAAGACCATACGAGCACACAAACACACAAACACAAATAACTGATTAAATGCTCCACACATACTAGTGCACACACACACAGACATGCTCACTGTGATTCAAGGCACAGTCTACACGAGCACAGTAACACACAAACAACTCATTTTGACTCAATGCGCAGTCTACAGCAGCACACACACACACATAACGCACTGTGACTCAATCCACAGCCTATATCAGCACACAGACACACACAAGGCTCACTGTGATTCAATGAAATCTGTAGCACCACACACACACACAAACACACACATACACCTCAGTGACTCAATGCAAAGCCCATACGAACACTCACAGACACACACCTAACTGTGATTCAGTGCTCAACCTCTACCAGCACACAGACGCACACACAGACACACACACACATGCACGGCTCATTGTGACATAATGTACAGTTCTTACCAGCACAAACACATGCAACACATCTCACTGTAACTGAATGCTCAGACTGTACTTGCACACACACAAGGCTCACTGTGAGTCAATGCACAGCCTATACCAGCAGAGACACACACACACTGCTCTCTATGACACAGTGCACATCCTGTACTATCACACACACACAGCTTATTGTGATGCAATAGAGACTCTACACAACCAAATACACACACACACACGCACAGCTCACTGTGATTCCATGCAGACTCCATACCAGGGCACAAAAACACACAGCACACAACTCAGTGTGATTCAATGCTCACTTTATACCAAAACACACATAGACACACACACGGTTCTCTGTGACTCAGTGCACAGTCCATACCAGCACCGCACACACACTCACAGCTCACCTTGAATCAAAGCACAGCCTACCCCAGCAAACACACACACACAGTTCACTGTGACTCAATGCACAGGCTATACCAGCACACACACATATACACACACAGCTTACTGCGACACAATACAGTCTCTACACCACCAAATACACACACACACACATGCACAGCTCTATGTGATTCCATGCACATTCCATGCCAGTGCATACAGTCACACAGAACACACCTCAGTTTGACTCAATGCTCACAGTATGCCAAAACATACATAGACACACACACATGGCTCCCTGTTACTTAGTGCACAGTGTATGCTAGCAGAGTTACACACACAAAGAAACACACATGGCTCACTGTGAATCAATACACAGCCTGTACCTCCACACACACACACATACAAACACTCACACACAGCTTAGTGTGACTCAATGCAAAGCATATACCAGCACGTGCACCCACACACACACTCACCTCCCTGTGACTGAGTGCACAGCCTGTACCAGCACACACACATACAAAAACTCACACATGGTTGTGACTCAATGTACAATCCACACCAGCACATACACACACATGACACCTCAGTGTGATCCAATGCTCAGTTTATACCAGCACAACCACACGGCTCACTGTGACTCAGTGCACAGCGTATGACATCACACACACACACACACATACACCTCACTGTGACTCAATGTGCAGCCTGTACCTGCACAGAAACAAACACACACATCACTGTGATGCGATATGCAACCTATACCAGCACACACACACACACACACACACACCAAAGTGTGACTCGATGGTCATCCTACATGAGAACACACAGACACACACATCCCTCACTGTGACACAATGCACAGTCTATACCAGCCTGCACACACTCACATGACACTGTGACTCAATGCACAATCTGTAATAGCCCACACACGAACACGTACACACCTTATTGTGATTCAATGCACAGCCTATATGTGAACACACACACATACTAACATGCACTCACACATGTCTCACGATGACTCAATCGCCTGTACAAGCACACACACATGGCTCACTGGGAGTCAGTGCCCACTCCATACCAGCACCAAACACACAACACAGCTCACTGTGACTCAAGGCACAGTGTATGGCAGCACACACACACAGGCACACTCCTACCCACATCTCACTGTGCCGGTAAGCCTGTGAAAGCACACGCACAATGAAACAAACACCCCTCACTGTGACTCACTGCATATCCTATACCAGTGCACTCTCACACACACACACATGGCTGACTGTGAATGAATGCACACTCTATACCTGGAAACACACAAACACACACACACACACGGCTCCCTGTGACTCAGTGCACAGGATATGCTAGCAGACATACACACACAGAGAAGCACATACAGCAAACTGTGAGTCAATCCACAGCCCATACCTCGACACATACACACATACTGACACTCAAAAACACAGCTCAGTGTGATTCAATGCAAATCCTATACCAGAAAGTGCACACACACACACAAACCTCCCTATGAATCAGTGCATAGCGTATAACATCACACACATACACCTCACTGTGACTCAATGTGCTGCCTCTACCTGCACATACACCCACAAACAACTCAATATGACTCAATGTGCAGGCTGTACCAGCACACACACACACATGTGCACACACACCTCAGTGTGCCTCAATTGTCAGCCTATACCAGAACACACAGACACAAACACCTCTCACTCTGACTCAATGCACAACCTATACCAGCATGCACACACACTCACATGGCACAGTGAATCAAGGCACAATGTTACAAGCACATGCACACACACCTCAGAGTGACTCAAAGCTCAGCCTATACCAGCACACACGCACACGCACACACACATGCACAGATGCAGGCCTCACTGTGACTCAATGCACAGCCTATACCAGAACACACACACACCCCAACACGCACTCACACATGGCTCACTGGTACTCAATCAATCGCCTATACCAGCACACACGCACACAGCTCACTGTGACTCAATGCAGTCTGTATCACCACACACTCACACACACACCCATGAGTCAATAATGCCCATACCAGCACAATAAAGCCCATACCAGCACACAAACTCACATGCACACACACACACACGAGACTGTGACTGAAAACGCTTCCTGTACCAGCACACACACACACAAACACTACACTGTGACTCAATGCACAGCCTATACGAGCACACATACACACACACACACACAGCTCACAGTGACTGAATACAGAGTCAATATCAGTGCACACACAGACACACACAGCCCACTGTGTCTCAATGGTCATCCAGTGCCAGCACACACACACACACACGCAAACACACACACTAGTTCATGTCAAAGTGGATTAAACCACAGTCCATACCATCACAGACACAAACACACCGCACTACTCACTGTGACTCAATGCACAGTCTACACCAGCAAATACACACACACACATACACACACAACTCCCACACATTTAACTGTGACTCAGTGCTGTGACTATAGCAGCTCGCCACAACACATGGTTCACTGTGACTCAATGCACAGCCAATAACTGTACACACACACACACACACCGCTCAGTGATTCAATGCAAATCCCATATCAGCATACACATACACATACACTCACCTAGGTGTGACTCAATTCTAGGCCTATAGCAGCACACACACACACCTTACTGTGACTCATGCAGACTCTACAGCACCAAATACACAAACACTAACACAGGGCTGGGATTCAATGCACAGTCCATACCAGCAAAGGCACACACACCACACCACACTGTGACTCAATGCTCAGATTGTACCAGCACACACACACGGCTCACTGTGTCCTAGTGCACAGCATATAACATCACACACACACACCCCACACTGTGACTCAATGTGCAGCCTGTACCTGCACATACACACACACACACCTCACTGTGACAAAAAGTGGAGCCTATACCAGCACACACACACCCCTGTGTGACACAACGGTCAGCCTATACCAGAACACGCAGACACACACACACATAACTGTGACTCAATGCAGAGACTGTACCAGCGTGCACACAAACACACAGCACTCTGACTCAATGTACAATGTATACCAAAACACACAAGCATACACACACACCTCAGTGGGACTCAATGCACAGCCTATACCAGCACACACACATACACACCTGCACAGATACAGGGTTCACTGTGACTCAATGCACAGCCTATAGAAGAACACACACACATACCATCATGCACACACACATGGCTGACCGTGACTCAATCAATCGCGTATACCAGCACACACACACACTACTCACTGTGACTCAATGCAGCCTTTAGCACAACAAACACAGACACACACACCCCATGGAATCAATGAAAGCCCACCAACACACACACTCTCATACACACACACACATGGCTCACTGTGACTCAATGCACAGTCTGTATCACCACACACACACACACATACACCTCAGTTACTCAATACAAAGACCATACGAGCACACAAACACACAAACACAAATAACTGATTAAATGCTCCACACATACTAGTGCACACACACACAGACATGCTCACTGTGATTCAAGGCACAGTCTACACGAGCACAGTAACACACAAACAACTCATTTTGACTCAATGCGCAGTCTACAGCAGCACACACACACAAATAACTCACTGTGACTCAATCCACAGCCTATATCAGCACACAGACACACACAAGGCTCACTGTGATTCAATGAAATCTGTAGCACCACACACACACACAAACACACACATACACCTCAGTGACTCAATGCAAAGCCCATACGAACACTCACAGACACACACCTAACTGTGATTCAGTGCTCAACTTCTACCAGCACACAGACGCGCACACAGACACACACACACATGCACGGCTCATTCTGACATAATGTACAGTTCTTACCAGCACAAACACATGCAACACATCTCACTGTAACTCAATGCTCAGACTGTACTTGCACACACACAAGGCTCACTGTGAGTCAATGCACAGCCTATACCAGCAGAGACACACACACACTGCTCTCTATGACACAGTGCACATCCTGTACCATCACACACACACACAGCTTATTGTGATGCAATGGAGACTCTACACAACCAAATACACACACACACACGCACAGCTCACTGTGATTCCATGCAGACTCCATACCAGGGCACAAAAACACACAGCACACAACTCAGTGTGATTCAATGCTCACTTTATACCAAAACACACATAGACACACACACGGTTCTCTGTGACTCAGTGCACAGTCCATACCAGCACCGCACACACACTCACAGCTCACCTTGAATCAAAGCACAGCCTACCCCAGCAAACACACACACACAGTTCACTGTGACTCAATGCACAGGCTATACCAGCACACACACATATACACACACAGCTTACTGCGACACAATACAGTCTCTACACCACCAAATACACACACACACACATGCACAGCTCTATGTGATTCCATGCACATTCCATGCCAGTGCATACAGTCACACAGAACACACCTCAGTTTGACTCAATGCTCACAGTATGCCAAAACATACATAGACACACACACATGGCTCCCTGTTACTTAGTGCACAGTGTATGCTAGCAGAGTTACACACACAAAGAAACACACATGGCTCACTGTGAATCAATACACAGCCTGTACCTCCACACACACACACATACAAACACTCACACACAGCTTAGTGTGACTCAATGCAAAGCATATACCAGCACGTGCACCCACACACACACTCACCTCCATGTGACTGAGTGCACAGCCTGTACCAGCACACACACATACAAAAACTCACACATGGTTGTGACTCAATGTACAATCCACACCAGCACATACACACACATGACACCTCAGTGTGATCCAATGCTCAGTTTATACCAGCACAACCACACGGCTCACTGTGACTCAGTGCACAGCGTATGACACCACACACACACACACACATACACCTCACTGTGACTCAATGTGCAGCCTGTACCTGCACAGAAACAAACACACACATCACTGTGATGCGATATGCAACCTATACCAGCACACACACACACACACACACCAAAGTGTGACTCGATGGTCATCCTACATGAGAACACACAGACACACACATCCCTCACTGTGACACAATGCACAGTCTATACCAGCCTGCACACACTCACATGACACTGTGACTCAATTCACAATCTGTAATAGCCCACACACGAACACGTACACACCTTATTGTGATTCAATGCACAGCCTATATGTGAACACACACACATACTAACATGCACTCACACATGTCTCACGATGACTCAATCGCCTGTACAGCACACACACATGGCTTACTGGGAGTCAGTGCCCACTCCATACCAGCACCAAACACACAACACAGCTCACTGTGACTCAAGGCACAGTGTATGGCAGCACACACACACAGGCACACTGCTACCCACATCTCACTGTGCCGGTAAGCCTGTGAAAGCACACGCACAATGAAACAAACACCCCTCACTGTGACTCACTGCATATCCTATACCAGTGCACTCTCACACACACACACATGGCTGACTGTGAATGAATGCACACTCTATACCTGGAAACACACAAACACACACACGGCTCCCTGTGACTCAGTGCACAGGATATGCTAGCAGACATACACACACAGAGAAGCACATACAGCAAACTGTGAGTCAATCCACAGCCCATACCTCGAGACATTCACACATACTGACACTCAAAAACACAGCTCAGTGTGATTCAATGCAAATCCTATACCAGAAAGTGCACACACACACCCACAAACCTCCCTATGAATCAGTGCATAGCGTATAACATCACACACATACACCTCACTGTGACTCAATGTGCTGCCTCTACCTGCACATACACCCACAAACAACTCAATATGACTCAATGTGCAGGCTGTACCAGTACACACACACACATGTGCACACACACCTCAGTGTGCCTCAATTGTCAGCCTATACCAGAACACACAGACACAAACACCTCTCACTCTGACTCAATGCACAACCTATACCAGCATGCACACACACTCACATGGCACAGTGAATCAAGGCACAATGTTACAAGCACATGCACACACACCTCCGAGTGACTCAAAGCTCAGCCTATACCAGCACACACGCACACGCACACACACATGCACAGATGCAGGCCTCACTGTGACTCAATGCACAGCCTATACCAGAACACACACACACCCCAACACGCACTCACACATGGCTCACTGGTACTCAATCAATCGCCTATACCAGCACACACGCACACAGCTCACTGTGACTCAATGCAGTCTGTATCACCACACACTCACACACACACCCATGAGTCAATAATGCCCATACCAGCACAATAAAGCCCATACCAGCACACAAACTCACATGCACACAAACACACACGAGACTGTGACTGAAAACGCTTCCTGTACCAGCACACACACACACAAACACTACACTGTGACTCAATGCACAGCCTATACGAGCACACATATACACACACACACACAGCTCACAGTGACTGAATACAGAGTCTATATCAGCGCACACACAGACACACACAGCCCACTGTGTCTCAATGGTCATCCAGTGCCAGCACACACACACACACACACATGCAAACACACACACTAGTTCATGTCAAAGTGGATTAAACCACAGTCCATACCATCACAGACACAAACACACCGCACTACTCACTGTGACTCAATGCACAGTCTACACCAGCAAATACACACACACACATACACACACAACTCCCACACATTTAACTGTGACTCAGTGCTGTGACTATAGCAGCTCGCCACAAACACATGGTTCACTGTGACTCAATGCACAGCCAATAACTGTACACACATACACACACACACACCGCTCAGTGATTCAATGCAAATCCCATATCAGCATACACATACACATACACTCACCTAGGTGTGACTCAATTCTAGGCCTATAGCAGCACACACACACACCTTACTGTGACTCATGCAGACTCTACAGCACCAAATACACAAACACTAACACAGGGCTAGGATTTAATGCACAGTCCATACCAGCAAAGGCAGACACACCACACCACACTGTGACTCAATGCTCAGATTATACCAGCACACACACACGGCTCACTGTGTCCTAGTGCACAGCATATAACATCACACACACACACACCCCACACTGTGACTCAATGTGCACCCTGTACCTGCACATACACACACACCTCACTGTGACAAAAAGTGGAGCCTATACCAGCACACACACACCCCTGTGTGACACAATGGTCAGCCTATACCAGAACACGCAGACACACACACACATAACTGTGACTCAATGCACAGACTATACCAGCGTGCACACAAACACACAGCACTCTGACTCAATGTACAATGTATACCAAAACACACAAGCATACACACACACCTCAGTGGGACTCAATGCACAGCCTATACCAGCACACACACATACACACCTGCACAGATACAGGGTTTACTGTGACTCAATGCACAGCCTATAGAAGAACACACACACATACCATCATGCACACACACATGGCTGACCGTGACTCAATCAATCGCGTATACCAGCACACACACACACGACTCACTGTGACTCAAACCAGTCTTTAGCACAACAAACACAGACACACACACCCCATGGAATCAATGAAAGCCCACCAACACACACACTCTCATACACACACACACATGGCTCACTGTGACTCAATGCACAGTCTGTATCACCACACACACACACACATACACCTCAGTTACTCAATGCAAAGACCATACGAGCACACAAACACACAAACACAAATAACTGATTAAATGCTCCACACATACTAGTGCACACACACACAGACATGCTCACTGTGATTCAAGGCACAGTCTACACGAGCACAGTAACACACAAACAACTCATTTTGACTCAATGCGCAGTCTACAGCAGCACACACACACACATAACGCACTGTGACTCAATCCACAGCCTATATCAGCACACAGACACACACAAGGCTCACTGTGATTCAATGAAATCTGTAGCACCACACACACACACAAACACACACATACACCTCAGTGACTCAATGCAAAGCCCATACGAACACTCACAGACACACACCTAACTGTGATTCAGTGCTCAACCTCTACCAGCACACAGACGCACACACAGACACACACACACATGCACGGCTCATTGTGACATAATGTACAGTTCTTACCAGCACAAACACATGCAACACATCTCACTGTAACTCAATGCTCAGACTGTACTTGCACACACACAAGGCTCACTGTGAGTCAATGCACAGCCTATACCAGCAGAGACACACACACACTGCTCTCTATGACACAGTGCACATCCTGTACTATCACACACACACAGCTTATTGTGATGCAATAGAGACTCTACACAACCAAATACACACACACACACGCACAGCTCACTGTGATTCCATGCAGACTCCATACCAGGGCACAAAAACACACAGCACACAACTCAGTGTGATTCAATGCTCACTTTATACCAAAACACACATAGACACACACACGGTTCTCTGTGACTCAGTGCACAGTCCATACCAGCACCGCACACACACTCACAGCTCACCTTGAATCAAAGCACAGCCTACCCCAGCAAACACACACACACAGTTCACTGTGACTCAATGCACAGGCTATACCAGCACACACACATATACACACACAGCTTACTGCGACACAATACAGTCTCTACACCACCAAATACACACACACACACATGCACAGCTCTATGTGATTCCATGCACATTCCATGCCAGTGCATACAGTCACACAGAACACACCTCAGTTTGACTCAATGCTCACAGTATGCCAAAACATACATAGACACACACACATGGCTCCCTGTTACTTAGTGCACAGTGTATGCTAGCAGAGTTACACACACAAAGAAACACACATGGCTCACTGTGAATCAATACACAGCCTGTACCTCCACACACACACACATACAAACACTCACACACAGCTTAGTGTGACTCAATGCAAAGCATATACCAGCACGTGCACCCACACACACACTCACCTCCCTGTGACTGAGTGCACAGCCTGTACCAGCACACACACATACAAAAACTCACACATGGTTGTGACTCAATGTACAATCCACACCAGCACATACACACACATGACACCTCAGTGTGATCCAATGCTCAGTTTATACCAGCACAACCACACGGCTCACTGTGACTCAGTGCACAGCGTATGACATCACACACACACACACACACATACACCTCACTGTGACTCAATGTGCAGCCTGTACCTGCACAGAAACAAACACACACATCACTGTGATGCGATATGCAACCTATACCAGCACACACACACACACACACACACACCAAAGTGTGACTCGATGGTCATCCTACATGAGAACACACAGACACACACATCCCTCACTGTGACACAATGCACAGTCTATACCAGCCTGCACACACTCACATGACACTGTGACTCAATGCACAATCTGTAATAGCCCACACACGAACACGTACACACCTTATTGTGATTCAATGCACAGCCTATATGTGAACACACACACATACTAACATGCACTCACACATGTCTCACGATGACTCAATCGCCTGTACAAGCACACACACATGGCTCACTGGGAGTCAGTGCCCACTCCATACCAGCACCAAACACACAACACAGCTCACTGTGACTCAAGGCACAGTGTATGGCAGCACACACACACAGGCACACTCCTACCCACATCTCACTGTGCCGGTAAGCCTGTGAAAGCACACGCACAATGAAACAAACACCCCTCACTGTGACTCACTGCATATCCTATACCAGTGCACTCTCACACACACACACATGGCTGACTGTGAATGAATGCACACTCTATACCTGGAAACACACAAACACACACACACACACGGCTCCCTGTGACTCAGTGCACAGGATATGCTAGCAGACATACACACACAGAGAAGCACATACAGCAAACTGTGAGTCAATCCACAGCCCATACCTCGACACATACACACATACTGACACTCAAAAACACAGCTCAGTGTGATTCAATGCAAATCCTATACCAGAAAGTGCACACACACACACAAACCTCCCTATGAATCAGTGCATAGCGTATAACATCACACACATACACCTCACTGTGACTCAATGTGCTGCCTCTACCTGCACATACACCCACAAACAACTCAATATGACTCAATGTGCAGGCTGTACCAGCACACACACACACATGTGCACACACACCTCAGTGTGCCTCAATTGTCAGCCTATACCAGAACACACAGACACAAACACCTCTCACTCTGACTCAATGCACAACCTATACCAGCATGCACACACACTCACATGGCACAGTGAATCAAGGCACAATGTTACAAGCACATGCACACACACCTCAGAGTGACTCAAAGCTCAGCCTATACCAGCACACACGCACACGCACACACACATGCACAGATGCAGGCCTCACTGTGACTCAATGCACAGCCTATACCAGAACACACACACAC
Organism: Globicephala melas; assembly: GCF_963455315.2. Taxonomy (NCBI): domain Eukaryota; kingdom Metazoa; phylum Chordata; class Mammalia; order Artiodactyla; family Delphinidae; genus Globicephala; species Globicephala melas. The sequence goes on along the minus strand of NC_083336.1, from coordinate 2,223,147 downwards.
CCCAACACGCACTCACACATGGCTCACTGGTACTCAATCAATCGCCTATACCAGCACACACGCACACAGCTCACTGTGACTCAATGCAGTCTGTATCACCACACACTCACACACACACCCATGAGTCAATAATGCCCATACCAGCACAATAAAGCCCATTCCAGCACACAAACTCACATGCACACACACACACACGAGACTGTGACTGAAAACGCTTCCTGTACCAGCACACACACACACAAACACTACACTGTGACTCAATGCACAGCCTATACGAGCACACATATACACACACACACACAGCTCACAGTGACTGAATACAGAGTCAATATCAGTGCACACACAGACACACACAGCCCACTGTGTCTCAATGGTCATCCAGTGCCAGCACACACACACACACACACACGCAAACACACACACTAGTTCATGTCAAAGTGGATTAAACCACAGTCCATACCATCACAGACACAAACACACCGCACTACTCACTGTGACTCAATGCACAGTCTACACCAGCAAATACACACACACACATACACACACAACTCCCACACATTTAACTGTGACTCAGTGCTGTGACTATAGCAGCTCGCCACAACACATGGTTCACTGTGACTCAATGCACAGCCAATAACTGTACACACATACACACACACACACCGCTCAGTGATTCAATGCAAATCCCATATCAGCATACACATACACATACACTCACCTAGGTGTGACTCAATTCTAGGCCTATAGCAGCACACACACACACCTTACTGTGACTCATGCAGACTCTACAGCACCAAATACACAAACACTAACACAGGGCTGGGATTCAATGCACAGTCCATACCAGCAAAGGCACACACACCACACCACACTGTGACTCAATGCTCAGATTGTACCAGCACACACACACGGCTCACTGTGTCCTAGTGCACAGCATATAACATCACACACACACACCCCACACTGTGACTCAATGTGCAGCCTGTACCTGCACATACACACACACACACCTCACTGTGACAAAAAGTGGAGCCTATACCAGCACACACACACCCCTGTGTGACACAACGGTCAGCCTATACCAGAACACGCAGACACACACACACATAACTGTGACTCAATGCACAGACTATACCAGCGTGCACACAAACACACAGCACTCTGACTCAATGTACAATGTATACCAAAACACACAAGCATACACACACACCTCAGTGGGACTCAATGCACAGCCTATACCAGCACACACACATACACACCTGCACAGATACAGGGTTCACTGTGACTCAATGCACAGCCTATAGAAGAACACACACATACCATCATGCACACACACATGGCTGACCGTGACTCAATCAATCGCGTATACCAGCACACACACACACGACTCACTGTGACTCAATGCAGCCTTTAGCACAACAAACACAGACACACACACCCCATGGAATCAATGAAAGCCCACCAACACACACACTCTCATACACACACACACATGGCTCACTGTGACTCAATGCACAGTCTGTATCACCACACACACACACACATACACCTCAGTTACTCAATGCAAAGACCATACGAGCACACAAACACACAAACACAAATAACTGATTAAATGCTCCACACATACTAGTGCACACACACACAGACATGCTCACTGTGATTCAAGGCACAGTCTACACGAGCACAGTAACACACAAACAACTCATTTTGACTCAATGCGCAGTGTACAGCAGCACACACACACACATAACTCACTGTGACTCAATCCACAGCCTATATCAGCACACAGACACACACAAGGCTCACTGTGATTCAATGAAATCTGTAGCACCACACACACACACAAACACACACATACACCTCAGTGACTCAATGCAAAGCCCATACGAACACTCACAGACACACACCTAACTGTGATTCAGTGCTCAACTTCTACCAGCACACAGACGCACACACAGACACACACACACATGCACGGCTCATTCTGACATAATGTACAGTTCTTACCAGCACAAACACATGCAACACATCTCACTGTAACTCAATGCTCAGACTGTACTTGCACACACACAAGTCTCACTGTGAGTCAATGCACAGCCTATACCAGCAGAGACACACACACACTGCTCTCTATGACACAGTGCACATCCTGTACCATCACACACACACACAGCTTATTGTGATGCAATGGAGACTCTACACAACCAAATACACACACACACACGCACAGCTCACTGTGATTCCATGCAGACTCCATACCAGGGCACAAAAACACACAGCACACAACTCAGTGTGATTCAATGCTCACTTTATACCAAAACACACATAGACACACACACGGTTCTCTGTGACTCAGTGCACAGTCCATACCAGCACCGCACACACACTCACAGCTCACCTTGAATCAAAGCACTGCCTACCCCAGCAAACACACACACACAGTTCACTGTGACTCAATGCACAGGCTATACCAGCACACACACATATACACACACAGCTTACTGCGACACAATACAGTCTCTACACCACCAAATACACACACACACACATGCACAGCTCTATGTGATTCCATGCACATTCCATGCCAGTGCATACAGTCACACAGAACACACCTCAGTTTGACTCAATGCTCACAGTATGCCAAAACATACATAGACACACACACATGGCTCCCTGTTACTTAGTGCACAGTGTATGCTAGCAGAGTTACACACACAAAGAAACACACATGGCTCACTGTGAATCAATACACAGCCTGTACCTCCACACACTCACACATACAAACACTCACACACAGCTTAGTGTGACTCAATGCAAAGCATATACCAGCACGTGCACCCACACACACACTCACCTCCCTGTGACTGAGTGCACAGCCTGTACCAGCACACACACATACAAAAACTCACACATGGTTGTGACTCAATGTACAATCCACACCAGCACATACACACACATGACACCTCAGTGTGATCCAATGCTCAGTTTATACCAGCACAACCACACGGCTCACTGTGACTCAGTGCACAGCGTATGACATCACACACACACACACACATACACCTCACTGTGACTCAATGTGCAGCCTGTACCTGCACAGAAACAAACACACACATCACTGTGATGTGATATGCAACCTATACCAGCACACACACACACACACACACCAAAGTGTGACTCGATGGTCATCCTACATGAGAACACACAGACACACACATCCCTCACTGTGACACAATGCACAGTCTATACCAGCCTGCACACACTCACATGACACTGTGACTCAATGCACAATCTGTAATAGCCCACACACGAACACGTACACACCTTATTGTGATTCAATGCACAGCCTATATGTGAACACACACACATACTAACATGCACTCACACATGTCTCACGATGACTCAATCGCCTGTACAAGCACACACACATGGCTCACTGGGAGTCAGTGCCCACTCCATACCAGCACCAAACACACAACACAGCTCACTGTGACTCAAGGCACAGTGTATGGCAGCACACACACACAGGCACACTCATACCCACATCTCACTGTGCCGGTAAGCCTGTGAAAGCACACGCACAATGAAACAAACACCCCTCACTGTGACTCACTGCATATCCTATACCAGTGCACTCTCACACACACACACATGGCTGACTGTGAATGAATGCACACTCTATACCTGGAAACACACAAACACACACACACACACGGCTCCCTGTGACTCAGTGCACAGGATATGCTAGCAGACATACACACACAGAGAAGCACATACAGCAAACTGTGAGTCAATCCACAGCCCATACCTCGACACATACACACATACTGACACTCAAAAACACAGCTCAGTGTGATTCAATGCAAATCCTATACCAGAAAGTGCACACACACACACAAACCTCCCTATGAATCAGTGCATAGCGTATAACATCACACACATACACCTCACTGTGACTCAATGTGCTGCCTCTACCTGCACATACACCCACAAACAACTCAATATGACTCAATGTGCAGGCTGTACCAGCACACACACACACATGTGCACACACACCTCAGTGTGCCTCAATTGTCAGCCTATACCAGAACACACAGACACAAACACCTCTCACTCTGACTCAATGCACAACCTATACCAGCATGCACACACACTCACATGGCACAGTGAATCAAGGCACAATGTTACACGCACATGCACACACACCTCAGAGTGACTCAAATCTCAGCCTATACCAGCACACACGCACACGCACACACACATGCACAGATGCAGGCCTCACTGTGACTCAATGCACAGCCTATACCAGAACACACACACACCCCAACACGCACTCACACATGGCTCACTGGTACTCAATCAATCACCTATACCAGCACACACGCACACAGCTCACTGTGACTCAATGCAGTCTGTATCAGCACACACTCACACACACACCCATGAGTCAATAATGCCCATACCAGCACAATAAAGCCCATACCAGCACACAAACTCACATGCACACAAACACACACGAGACTGTGACTGAAAACGCTTCCTGTACCAGCACACACACACACAAACACTACACTGTGACTCAATGCACAGCCTATACGAGCACACATACACACACACACACACAGCTCACAGTGACTGAATACAGAGTCGATATCAGCGCACACACAGACACACACAGCCCACTGTGTCTCAATGGTCATCCAGTGCCAGCACACACACACACACACACACACAAACACACACACTAGTTCATGTCAAAGTGGATTAAACCACAGTCCATACCATCACAGACACAAACACACCGCACTACTCACTGTGACTCAATGCACAGTCTACACCAGCAAATACACATACACATACACACACAACTCCCACACATTTAACTGTGACTCAGTGCTGTGACTATAGCAGCTCGCCACACACACATGGTTCACTGTGACTCAATGCACAGCCAATAACTGTACACACATACACACACACACACCGCTCAGTGATTCAATGCAAATCCCATATCAGCATACACATACACATACACTCACCTAGGTGTGACTCAATTCTAGGCCTATAGCAGCACACACACACACCTTACTGTGACTCATGCAGACTCTACAGCACCAAATACACAAACACTAACACAGGGCTGGGATTCAATGCACAGTCCATACCAGCAAAGGCACACACACCACACCACACTGTGACTCAATGCTCAGATTGTACCAGCACACACACACGGCTCACTGTGTCCTAGTGCACAGCATATAACATCACACACACACACCCCACACTGTGACTCAATGTGCAGCCTGTACCTGCACATACACACACACACACCTCACTGTGACAAAAAGTGGAGCCTATACCAGCACACACACACCCCTGTGTGACACAACGGTCAGCCTATACCAGAACACGCAGACACACACACACATAACTGTGACTCAATGCACAGACTATACCAGCGTGCACACAAACACACAGCACTCTGACTCAATGTACAATGTATACCAAAACACACAAGCATACACACACACCTCAGTGGGACTCAATGCACAGCCTATACCAGCACACACACATACACACCTGCACAGATACAGGGTTCACTGTGACTCAATGCACAGCCTATAGAAGAACACACACACATACCATCATGCACACACACATGGCTGACCGTGACTCAATGAATCGCGTATACCAGCACACACACACACGACTCACTGTGACTCAATGCAGCCTTTAGCACAACAAACACAGACACACACACCCCATGGAATCAATGAAAGCCCACCAACACACACACTCTCATACACACACACACATGGCTCACTGTGACTCAATGCACAGTCTGTATCACCACACACACACACACATACACCTCAGTTACTCAATGCAAAGACCATACGAGCACACAAACACACAAACACAAATAACTGATTAAATGCTCCACACATACTAGTGCACACACACACAGACATGCTCACTGTGATTCAAGGCACAGTCTACACGAGCACAGTAACACACAAACAACTCATTTTGACTCAATGCGCAGTCTACAGCAGCACACACACACACATAACGCACTGTGACTCAATCCACAGCCTATATCAGCACACAGACACACACAAGGCTCACTGTGATTCAATGAAATCTGTAGCACCACACACACACACAAACACACACATACACCTCAGTGACTCAATGCAAAGCCCATACGAACACTCACAGACACACACCTAACTGTGATTCAGTGCTCAACTTCTACCAGCACACAGACGCGCACACAGACACACACACACATGCACGGCTCATTCTGACATAATGTACAGTTCTTACCAGCACAAACATATGCAACACATCTCACTGTAACTCAATGCTCAGACTGTACTTGCACACACACAAGGCTCACTGTGAGTCAATGCACAGCCTATACCAGCAGAGACACACACACACTGCTCTCTATGACACAGTGCACATCCTGTACCATCACACACACACACACAGCTTATTGTGATGCAATAGAGACTCTACACAACCAAATACACACACACACACGCACAGCTCACTGTGATTCCATGCAGACTCCATACCAGGGCACAAAAACACACAGCACCCAACTCAGTGTGATTCAATGCTCACTTTATACCAAAACACACATAGACACACACACGGTTCTCTGTGACTCAGTGCACAGTCCATACCAGCACCGCACACACACTCACAGCTCACCTTGAATCAAAGCACAGCCTACCCCAGCAAACACACACACACAGTTCACTGTGACTCAATGCACAGGCTATACCAGCACAACACATATACACACACAGCTTACTGCGACACAATACAGTCTCTACACCACCAAATACACACACACACACATGCACAGCTCTATGTGATTCCATGCACATTCCATGCCAGTGCATACAGTCACACAGAACACACCTCAGTTTGACTCAATGCTCACAGTATGCCAAAACATACATAGACACACACACATGGCTCCCTGTTACTTAGTGCACAGTGTATGCTAGCAGAGTTACACACACAAAGAAACACACATGGCTCACTGTGAATCAATACACAGCCTGTACCTCCACACACACACACATACAAACACTCACACACAGCTTAGTGTGACTCAATGCAAAGCATATACCAGCACGTGCACCCACACACACACTCACCTCCCTGTGACTGAGTGCACAGCCTGTACCAGCACACACACATACAAAAACTCACACATGGTTGTGACTCAATGTACAATCCACACCAGCACATACACACACATGACACCTCAGTGTGATCCAATGCTCAGTTTATACCAGCACAACCACACGGCTCACTGTGACTCAGTGCACAGCGTATGACATCACACACACACACACACATACACCTCACTGTGACTCAATGTGCAGCCTGTACCTGCACAGAAACAAACACACACATCAGTGTGATGCGATATGCAACCTATACCAGCACACACACACACACACACACACCAAAGTGTGACTCGATGGTCATCCTACATGAGAACACACAGACACACACATCCCTCACTGTGACACAATGCACAGTCTATACCAGCCTGCACACACTCACATGACACTGTGACTCAATGCACAATCTGTAATAGCCCACACACGAACACGTACACACCTTATTGTGATTCAATGCACAGCCTATATGTGAACACACACACATACTAACATGCACTCACACATGTCTCACGATGACTCAATCGCCTGTACAAGCACACACACATGGCTTACTGGGAGTCAGTGCCCACTCCATACCAGCACCAAACACACAACACAGCTCACTGTGACTCAAGGCACAGTGTATGGCAGCACACACACACAGGCACACTCATACCCACATCTCACTGTGCCGGTAAGCCTGTGAAAGCACACGCACAATGAAACAAACACCCCTCACTGTGACTCACTGCATATCCTATACCAGTGCACTCTCACACACACACACATGGCTGACTGTGAATGAATGCACACTCTATACCTGGAAACACACAAACACACACACACACACGGCTCCCTGTGACTCAGTGCACAGGATATGCTAGCAGACATACACACACAGAGAAGCACATACAGCAAACTGTGAGTCAATCCACAGCCCATACCTCGACACATACACACATACTGACACTCAAAAACACAGCTCAGTGTGATTCAATGCAAATCCTATACCAGAAAGTGCACACACACACACAAACCTCCCTATGAATCAGTGCATAGCGTATAACATCACACACATACACCTCACTGTGACTCAATGTGCTGCCTCTACCTGCACATACACCCACAAACAACTCAATATGACTCAATGTGCAGGCTGTACCAGCACACACACACACATGTGCACACACACCTCAGTGTGCCTCAATTGTCAGCCTATACCAGAACACACAGACACAAACACCTCTCACTCTGACTCAATGCACAACCTATACCAGCATGCACACACACTCACATGGCACAGTGAATCAAGGCACAATGTTACAAGCACATGCACACACACCTCAGAGTGACTCAAAGCTCAGCCTATACCAGCACACACGCACACGCACACACACATGCACAGATGCAGGCCTCACTGTGACTCAATGCACAGCCTATACCAGAACACACACACACCCCAACACGCACTCACACATGGCTCACTGGTACTCAATCAATCGCCTATACCAGCACACACGCACACAGCTCACTGTGACTCAATGCAGTCTGTATCACCACACACTCACACACACACCCATGAGTCAATAATGCCCATACCAGCACAATAAAGCCCATACCAGCACACAAACTCACATGCACACAAACACACACGAGACTGTGACTGAAAACGCTTCCTGTACCAGCACACACACACACAAACACTACACTGTGACTCAATGCACAGCCTATACGAGCACACATATACACACACACACACAGCTCACAGTGACTGAATACAGAGTCTATATCAGCGCACACACAGACACACAGACACACACAGCCCACTGTGTCTCAATGGTCATCCAGTGCCAGCACACACACACACACACACACACGCAAACACACACACTAGTTCATGTCAAAGTGGATTAAACCACAGTCCATACCATCACAGACACAAACACACCGCACTACTCACTGTGACTCAATGCACAGTCTACACCAGCAAATACACACACACACATACACACACAACTCCCACACATTTAACTGTGACTCAGTGCTGTGACTATAGCAGCTCGCCACAAACACATGGTTCACTGTGACTCAATGCACAGCCAATAACTGTACACACATACACACACACACACCGCTCAGTGATTCAATGCAAATCCCATATCAGCATACACATACACATACACTCACCTAGGTGTGACTCAATTCTAGGCCTATAGCAGCACACACACACACCTTACTGTGACTCATGCAGACTCTACAGCACCAAATACACAAACACTAACACAGGGCTGGGATTCAATGCACAGTCCATACCAGCAAAGGCACACACACCACACCACACTGTGACTCAATGCTCAGATTATACCAGCACACACACACGGCTCACTGTGTCCTAGTGCACAGCATATAACATCACACACACACACACCGCACACTGTGACTCAATGTGCAGCCTGTACCTGCACATACACACACACCTCACTGTGACAAAAAGTGGAGCCTATACCAGCACACACACACCCCTGTGTGACACAATGGTCAGCCTATACCAGAACACGCAGACACACACACACATAACTGTGACTCAATGCACAGACTATACCAGCGTGCACACAAACACACAGCACTCTGACTCAATGTACAATGTATACCAAAACACACAAGCATACACACACACCTCAGTGGGACTTAATGCACAGCCTATACCAGCACACACACATACACACCTGCACAGATACAGGGTTTACTGTGACTCAATGCACAGCCTATAGAAGAACACACACACATACCATCATGCACACACACATGGCTGACCGTGACTCAATCAATCGCGTATACCAGCACACACACACACGACTCACTGTGACTCAATGCAGTCTTTAGCACAACAAACACAGACACACACACCCCATGGAATCAATGAAAGCCCACCAACACACACACTCTCATACACACACACACATGGCTCACTGTGACTCAATGCACAGTCTGTATCACCACACACACACACACATACACCTCAGTTACTCAATGCAAAGACCATACGAGCACACAAACACACAAACACAAATAACTGATTAAATGCTCCACACATACTAGTGCACACACACACAGACATACTCACTGTGATTCAAGGCACAGTCTACACGAGCACAGTAACACACAAACAACTCATTTTGACTCAATGCGCAGTGTACAGCAGCACACACACACACATAACTCACTGTGACTCAATCCACAGCCTATATCAGCACACAGACACACACAAGGCTCACTGTGATTCAATGAAATCTGTAGCACCACACACACACACAAACACACACATACACCTCAGTGACTCAATGCAAAGCCCATACGAACACTCACAGACACACACGCCTAACTGTGATTCAGTGCTCAACTTCTACCAGCACACAGACGCACACACAGACACACACACACATGCACGGCTCATTCTGACATAATGTACAGTTCTTACCAGCACAAACACATGCAACACATCTCACTGTAACTCAATGCTCAGACTGTACTTGCACACACACAAGGCTCACTGTGAGTCAATGCACAGCCTATACCAGCAGAGACACACACACACTGCTCTCTATGACACAGTGCACATCCTGTACCATCACACACACACACAGCTTATTGTGATGCAATAGAGACTCTACACAACCAAATACACACACACACACGCACAGCTCACTGTGATTCCATGCAGACTCCATACCAGGGCACAAAAACACACAGCACACAACTCAGTGTGATTCAATGCTCACTTTATACCAAAACACACATAGACACACACACGGTTCTCTGTGACTCAGTGCACAGTCCATACCAGCACCGCACACACACTCACAGCTCACCTTGAATCAAAGCACAGCCTACCCCAGCAAACACACACACACAGTTCACTGTGACTCAATGCACAGGCTATACCAGCACACACACATATACACACACAGCTTACTGCGACACAATACAGTCTCTACACCACCAAATACACACACACACACATGCACAGCTCTATGTGATTCCATGCACATTCCATGCCAGTGCATACAGTCACACAGAACACACCTCAGTTTGACTCAATGCTCACAGTATGCCAAAACATACATAGACACACACACATGGCTCCCTGTTACTTAGTGCACAGTGTATGCTAGCAGAGTTACACACACAAAGAAACACACATGGCTCACTGTGAATCAATACACAGCCTGTACCTCCACACACACACACACACACACACATACAAACACTCACACACAGCTTAGTGTGACTCAATGCAAAGCATATACCAGCACGTGCACCCACACACACACTCACCTCCCTGTGACTGAGTGCACAGCCTGTACCAGCACACACACATACAAAAACTCACACATGGTTGTGACTCAATGTACAATCCACACCAGCACATACACACACATGACACCTCAGTGTGATCCAATGCTCAGTTTATACCAGCACAACCACACGGCTCACTGTGACTCAGTGCACAGCGTATGACATCACACACACACACACATACACCTCACTGTGACTCAATGTGCAGCCTGTACCTGCACAGAAACAAACACACACATCACTGTGATGCGATATGCAACCTATACCAGCACACACACACACACACACACCAAAGTGTGACTCGATGGTCATCCTACATGAGAACACACAGACACACACATCCCTCACTGTGACACAATGCACAGTCTATACCAGCCTGCACACACTCACATGACACTGTGACTCAATTCACAATCTGTAAAAGCCCACACACGAACACGTACACACCTTATTGTGATTCAATGCACAGCCTATATGTGAACACACACACATACTAACATGCACTCACACATGTCTCACGATGACTCAATCGCCTGTACAAGCACACACACATGGCTCACTGGGAGTCAGTGCCCACTCCATACCAGCACCAAACACACAACACAGCTCACTGTGACTCAAGGCACAGTGTATGGCAGCACACACACACAGGCACACTCATACCCACATCTCACTGTGCCGGTAAGCCTGTGAAAGCACACGCACAATGAAACAAACACCCCTCACTGTGACTCACTGCATATCCTATACCAGTGCACTCTCACACACACACACATGGCTGACTGTGAATGAATGCACACTCTATACCTGGAAACACACAAACACACACACACACACAGCTCCCTGTGACTCAGTGCACAGGATATGCTAGCAGACATACACACACAGAGAAGCACATACAGCAAACTGTGAGTCAATCCACAGCCCATACCTCGACACATGCACACATACTGACACTCAAAAACACAGCTCAGTGTGATTCAATGCAAATCCTATACCAGAAAGTGCACACACACACACACAAACCTCCCTATGAATCAGTGCATAGCGTATAACATCACACACATACACCTCACTGTGACTCAATGTGCTGCCTCTACCTGCACATACACCCACAAACAACTCAATATGACTCAATGTGCAGGCTGTACCAGCACACACACACACATGTGCACACACACCTCAGTGTGCCTCAATTGTCAGCCTATACCAGAACACACAGACACAAACACCTCTCACTCTGACTCAATGCACAACCTATACCAGCATGCACACACACTCACATGGCACAGTGAATCAAGGCACAATGTTACAAGCACATGCACACACACCTCAGAGTGACTCAAAGCTCAGCCTATACCAGCACACACGCACACGCACACACACATGCACAGATGCAGGCCTCACTGTGACTCAATGCACAGCCTATACCAGAACACACACACACCCCAACACGCACTCACACATGGCTCACTGGTAATCAATCGCCTATACCAGCACACACGCACACAGCTCACTGTGACTCAATGCAGTCTGTATCACCACACACTCACACACACACGCATGAGTCAATAATGCCCATACCAGCACAATAAAGCCCATACCAGCACACAAACTCACATGCACACACACACACACGAGACTGTGACTGAAAACGCTTCCTGTACCAGCACACACACACACAAACACTACACTGTGACTCAATGCACAGCCTATACGAGCACACATATACACACACACACACAGCTCACAGTGACTGAATACAGAGTCTATATCAGCACACACACAGACACACAGACACACACAGCCCACTGTGTCTCAATGGTCATTCAGTGCCAGCACACACACACACACACAGACATGCAAACACACACACTAGTTCATGTCAAAGTGGATTAAACCACAGTCCATACCATCACAGACACAAACACACCGCACTACTCACTGTGACTCAATGCACAGTCTACACCAGCAAATACACACACACACATACACACACAACTCCCACACATTTAACTGTGACTCAGTGCTGTGACTATAGCAGCTCGCCACACACACATGGTTCACTGTGACTCAATGCACAGCCAATAACTGTACACACATACACACACACACACCGCTCAGTGATTCAATGCAAATCCCATATCAGCATACACATACACATACACTCACCTAGGTGTGACTCAATTCTAGGCCTATAGCAGCACACACACACACCTTACTGTGACTCATGCAGACTCTACAGCACCAAATACACAAACACTAACACAGGGCTGGGATTCAATGCACAGTCCATACCAGCAAAGGCACACACACCACACCACACTGTGACTCAATGCTCAGATTATACCAGCACACACACACGGCTCACTGTGTCCTAGTGCACAGCATATAACATCACACACACACACCCCCCACACTGTGACTCAATGTGAAGCCTGTACCTGCACATACACACACACACACCTCACTGTGACAAAAAGTGGAGCCTATACCAGCACACACACACCCCTGTGTGACACAAAGGTCAGCCTATACCAAAACACGCAGACACACACACACATAACTGTGACTCAATGCATAGACTATACCAGCGTGCACACAAACACACAGCACTCTGACTCAATGTACAATGTATACCAAAACACACAAGCATACAAACACACCTCAGTGGGACTCAATGCACAGCCTATACCAGCACACACACATACACACCTGCACAGATACAGGGTTCACTGTGACTCAATGCACAGCCTATAGAAGAACACACACACATACCATCATGCCTACACACATGGGTGACCGTGACTCAATCAATCGCGTATACCAGCACACACACACACGACTCACTGTGACTCAATGCAGTCTTTAGCACAACAAACACAGACACACACACCCCATGGAATCAATGAAAGCCCACCAACACACACACTCTCATACACACACACACATGGCTCACTGTGACTCAATGCACAGTCTGTATCACCACACACACACACATACACCTCAGTTACTCAATGCAAAGACCATACGAGCACACAAACACACAAACACAAATAACTGATTAAATGCTCCACACATACTAGTGCACACACACACAGACATGCTCAATGTGATTCAAGGCACAGTCTACACGAGCACAGTAACACACAAACAACTCATTTTGACTCAATGCGCAGTGTACAGCAGCACACACACACACATAACTCACTGTGACTCAATCCACAGCCTATATCAGCACACAGACACACACAAGGCTCACTGTGATTCAATGAAATCTGTAGCACCACACACACACACAAACACACACATACACCTCAGTGACTCAATGCAAAGCCCATACGAACACTCACAGACACACACCTAACTGTGATTCAGTGCTCAACCTCTACCAGCACACAGACGCACACACAGACACACACACACATGCACGGCTCATTCTGACATAATGTACAGTTCTTACCAACACAGACACATGCAACACATCTCACTGTAACTCAATGCTCAGACTGTACTTGCACACACACAAGGCTCACTGTGAGTCAATGCACAGCCTATACCAGCAGAGACACACACACACTTCTCTCTATGACACAGTGCACATCCTGTACCATCACACACACACACAGCTTATTGTGATGCAATAGAGACTCTACACAACCAAATACACACACACACACGCACAGCTCACTGTGATTCCATGCAGACTCCATACCAGGGCACAAAAACACACAGCACACAACTCAGTGTGATTCAATGCTCACTTTATACCAAAACACACATAGACACACACACGGTTCTCTGTGACTCAGTGCACAGTCCATACCAGCACCGCACACACACTCACAGCTCACCTTGAATCAAAGCACAGCCTACCCCAGCAAACACACACACACAGTTCACTGTGACTCAATGCACAGGCTATACCAGCACACACACATATACACACACAGCTTACTGCGACACAATACAGTCTCTACACCACCAAATACACACACACACACATGCACAGCTCTATGTGATTCCATGCACATTCCATGCCAGTGCATACAGTCACACAGAACACACCTCAGTTTGACTCAATGCTCACAGTATGCCAAAACATACATAGACACACACACATGGCTCCCTGTTACTTAGTGCACAGTGTATGCTAGCAGAGTTACACACACAAAGAAACACACATGGCTCACTGTGAATCAATACACAGCCTGTACCTCCACACACACACACACACATACAAACACTCACACACAGCTTAGTGTGACTCAATGCAAAGCATATACCAGCACGTGCACCCACACACACACTCACCTCCCTGTGACTGAGTGCACAGCCTGTACCAGCACACACACATACAAAAACTCACACATGGTTGTGACTCAATGTACAATCCACACCAGCACATACACACACATGACACCTCAGTGTGATCCAATGCTCAGTTTATACCAGCACAACCACACGGCTCACTGTGACTCAGTGCACAGCGTATGACATCACACACACACACACACATACACCTCACTGTGACTCAATGTGCAGCCTGTACCTGCACAGAAACAAACACACACATCACTGTGATGCGATATGCAACCTATACCAGCACACACACACACACACACACCAAAGTGTGACTCGATGGTCATCCTACATGAGAACACACAGACACACACATCCCTCACTGTGACACAATGCACAGTCTATACCAGCCTGCACACACTCACATGACACTGTGACTCAATGCACAATCTGTAATAGCCCACACACGAACACGTACACACCTTATTGTGATTCAATGCACAGCCTATATGTGAACACACACACATACTAACATGCACTCACACATGTCTCACGATGACTCAATCGCCTGTACAAGCACACACACATGGCTCACTGGGAGTCAGTGCCCACTCCATACCAGCACCAAACACACAACACAGCTCACTGTGACTCAAGGCACAGTGTATGGCAGCACACACACACAGGCACACTCATACCCACATCTCACTGTGCCGGTAAGCCTGTGAAAGCACACGCACAATGAAACAAACACCCCTCACTGTGACTCACTGCATATCCTATACCAGTGCACTCTCTCACACACACACATGGCTGACTGTGAATGAATGCATACTCTATACCTGGAAACACACAAACACACACACACACGGCTCCCTGTGACTCAGTGCACAGGATATGCTAGCAGACATACACACACAGAGAAGCACATACAGCAAACTGTGAGTCAATCCACAGCCCATACCTCGACACATACACACATACTGACACTCAAAAACACAGCTCAGTGTGATTCAATGCAAATCCTATACCAGAAAGTGCACACACACACACAAACCTCCCTATGAATCAGTGCATAGCGTATAACATCACACACATACACCTCACTGTGACTCAATGTGCTGCCTCTACCTGCACATACACCCACAAACAACTCAATATGACTCAATGTGCAGGCTGTACCAGCACACACACACACATGTGCACACACACCTCAGTGTGCCTCAATTGTCAGCCTATACCAGAACACACAGACACAAACACCTCTCACTCTGACTCAATGCACAACCTATACCAGCATGCACACACACTCACATGGCACAGTGAATCAAGGCACAATGTTACAAGCACATGCACACACACCTCAGAGTGACTCAAAGCTCAGCCTATACCAGCACACACGCACACGCACACACACATGCACAGATGCAGGCCTCTCTGTGACTCAATGCACAGCCTATACCAGAACACACACACACCCCAACACGCACTCACACATGGCTCAGTGGTACTCAATCAATCGCCTATACCAGCACACACGCACACAGCTCACTGTGACTCAATGCAGTCTGTATCACCACACACTCACACACGCACCCATGAGTCAATAATGCCCATACCAGCACAATAAAGCCCATACCAGCAGAGAAACTCACATGCGCACACACACACACGAGACTGTGACTGAAAACGCTTCCTGTACCAGCACACACACACAAACACTACACTGTGACTCAATGCACAGCCTATACGTGCACACATACACACACACACACAGCTCACAGTGACTGAATACAGAGTCGATATCAGCGCACACACAGACACACACAGCCCACTGTGTCTCAATGGTCATCCAGTGCCAGCACACACACACACACACACACGCAAACACACACACTAGTTCATGTCAAAGTGGATTAAACCACAGTCCATACCATCACAGACACAAAAACACCGCACTACTCACTGTGACTCAATGCACAGTCTACACCAGCAAATACACACACACACATACACACACAACTCCCACACATTTAACTGTGACTCAGTGCTGTGACTATAGCAGCTCGC
Source organism: Globicephala melas (assembly GCF_963455315.2). Lineage (NCBI taxonomy): Eukaryota > Metazoa > Chordata > Mammalia > Artiodactyla > Delphinidae > Globicephala > Globicephala melas. The sequence goes on along the minus strand of NC_083336.1, from coordinate 2,205,229 downwards.
CACACACACATGTTTCACTGTGACTCAATGCACAGCCAATAACTGTACACACATACACACACACACACCGCTCAGTGATTCAATGCAAATCCCATATCAGCATACACATACACATACACTCACCTAGGTGTGACTCAATTCTAGGCCTATAGCAGCACACACACACACCTTACTGTGACTCATGCAGACTCTACAGCACCAAATACACAAACACTAACACAGGGCTGGGATTCAATGCACAGTCCATACCAGCAAAGGCACACACACCACACCACACTGTGACTCAATGCTCAGATTGTACCAGCACACACACACGGCTCACTGTGTCCTAGTGCACAGCATATAACATCACACACACACACACACCCCACACTGTGACTCAATGTGCAGCCTGTACCTGCACATACACACACACACACCTCACTGTGACAAAAAGTGGAGCCTATACCAGCACACACACACCCCTGTGTGACACAACGGTCAGCCTATACCAGAACACGCAGACACACACACATAACTGTGACTCAATGCACAGACTATACCAGCGTGCGCACAAACACACAGCACTCTGACTCAATGTACAATGTATACCAAAACACACAAGCATACACACACACCTCAGTGGGACTCAATGCACAGCCTATACCAGCACACACACATACACACCTGCACAGATACAGGGTTCACTGTGACTCAATGCACAGCCTATAGAAGAACACACACACATACCATCATGCACACACACATGGCTGACCGTGACTCAATCAATCGCGTATACCAGCACACACACACACGACTCACTGTGACTCAATGCAGTCTTTAGCACAACAAACACAGACACACACACCCCATGGAATCAATGAAAGCCCACCAACACACACACTCTCATACACACACACACATGGCTCACTGTGACTCAATGCACAGTCTGTATCACCACACACACACACACATAAACCTCAGTTACTCAATGCAAAGACCATACGAGCACACAAACACACAAACACAAATAACTGATTAAATGCTCCACACATACTAGTGCACACACACACAGACATGCTCAATGTGATCCAAGGCACAGTCTACACGAGCACAGTAACACACAAACAACTCATTTTGACTCAATGCGCAGTGTACAGCAGCACACACACACACATAACTCACTGTGACTCAATCCACAGCCTATATCAGCACACAGACACACACAAGGCTCACTGTGATTCAATGAAATCTGTAGCACCACACACACACACAAACACACACATACACCTCAGTGACTCAATGCAAAGCCCATACGAACACTCACAGACACACACCTAACTGTGATTCAGTGCTCAACTTCTACCAGCACACAGACGCACACACAGACACACACACACATGCACGGCTCATTCTGACATAATGTACAGTTCTTACCAGCACAAACACATGCAACACATCTCACTGTAACTCAATGCTCAGACTGTACTTGCACACACACAAGGCTCACTGTGAGTCAATGCACAGCCTATACCAGCAGAGACACACACACACTGCTCTCTATGACACAGTGCACATCCTGTACCATCACACACACACACAGCTTATTGTGATGCAATAGAGACGCTACACAACCAAATACACACACACACACGCACAGCTCACTGTGATTCCATGCAGACTCCATACCAGGGCACAAAAACACACAGCACACAACTCAGTGTGATTCAATGCTCACTTTATACCAAAACACACATAGACACACACACGGTTCTCTGTGACTCAGTGCACAGTCCATACCAGCACCGCACACACACTCACAGCTCACCTTGAATCAAAGCACAGCCTACCCCAGCAAACACACACACACAGTTCACTGTGACTCAATGCACAGGCTATACCAGCACACACACATATACACACACAGCTTACTGCGACACAATACAGTCTCTACACCACCAAATACACACACACACACATGCACAGCTCTATGTGATTCCATGCACATTCCATGCCAGTGCATACAGTCACACAGAACACACCTCAGTTTGACTCAATGCTCACAGTATGCCAAAACATACATAGACACACACACATGGCTCCCTGTTACTTAGTGCACAGTGTATGCTAGCAGAGTTACACACACAAAGAAACACACATGGCTCACTGTGAATCAATACACAGCCTGTACCTCCACACACACACACACACATACAAACACTCACACACAGCTTAGTGTGACTCAATGCAAAGCATATACCAGCACGTGCACCCACACACACACTCACCTCCCTGTGACTGAGTGCACAGCCTGTACCAGCACACACACATACAAAAACTCACACATGGTTGTGACTCAATGTACAATCCACACCAGCACATACACACACATGACACCTCAGTGTGATCCAATGCTCAGTTTATACCAGCACAACCACACGGCTCACTGTGACTCAGTGCACAGCGTATGACATCACACACACACACGCATACACCTCACTGTGACTCAATGTGCAGCCTGTACCTGCACAGAAACAAACACACACATCACTGTGATGCGATATGCAACCTATACCAGCACACACACACACACACACACACCAAAGTGTGACTCGATTGTCATCCTACATGAGAACACACAGACACACACATCCCTCACTGTGACACAATGCACAGTCTATACCAGCCTGCACACACTCACATGACACTGTGACTCAATGCACAATCAGTAATAGCCCACACACGAACACGTACACACCTTATTGTGATTCAATGCACAGCCTATATGTGAACACACACACATACTAACATGCACTCACACATGTCTCACGATGACTCAATCGCCTGTACAAGCACACACACATGGCTCACTGGGAGTCAGTGCCCACTCCATACCAGCACCAAACACACAACACAGCTCACTGTGACTCAAGGCACAGTGTATGGCAGCACACACACACAGGCACACTCATACCCACATCTCACTGTGCCGGTAAGCCTGTGAAAGCACACGCACAATGAAACAAACACCCCTCACTGTGACTCACTGCATATCCTATACCAGTGCACTCTCTCACACACACACATGGCTGACTGTGAATGAATGCACACTCTATACCTGGAAACACACAAACACACACACACACACACACAGCTCCCTGTGACTCAGTGCACAGGATATGCTAGCAGACATACACACACAGAGAAGCACATACAGCAAACTGTGAGTCAATCCACAGCCCATACCTCGACACATGCACACATACTGACACTCAAAAACACAGCTCAGTGTGATTCAATGCAAATCCTATACCAGAAAGTGCACACACACACACACAAACCTCCCTATGAATCAGTGCATAGCGTATAACATCACACACATACACCTCACTGTGACTCAATGTGCTGCCTCTACCTGCACATACACCCACAAACAACTCAATATGACTCAATGTGCAGGCTGTACCAGCACACACACACACATGTGCACACACACCTCAGTGTGCCTCAATTGTCAGCCTATACCAGAACACACAGACACAAACACCTCTCACTCTGACTCAATGCACAACCTATACCAGCATGCACACACACTCACATGGCACAGTGAATCAAGGCACAATGTTACAAGCACATGCACACACACCTCAGAGTGACTCAAAGCTCAGCCTATACCAGCACACACGCACACGCACACACACATGCACAGATGCAGGCCTCACTGTGACTCAATGCACAGCCTATACCAGAACACACACACACCCCAACACGCACTCACACATGGCTCACTGGTAATCAATCGCCTATACCAGCACACACGCACACAGCTCACTGTGACTCAATGCAGTCTGTATCACCACACACTCACACACACACGCATGAGTCAATAATGCCCATACCAGCACAATAAAGCCCATACCAGCACACAAACTCACATGCACACACACACACACGAGACTGTGACTGAAAACGCTTCCTGTACCAGCACACACACACACAAACACTACACTGTGACTCAATGCACAGCCTATACGAGCACACATATACACACACACACACAGATCACAGTGACTGAATACAGAGTCTATATCAGCGCACACACAGACACACAGACACACACAGCCCACTGTGTCTCAATGGTCATTCAGTGCCAGCACACACACACACACACAGACATGCAAACACACACACTAGTTCATGTCAAAGTGGATTAAACCACAGTCCATACCATCACAGACACAAACACACCGCACTACTCACTGTGACTCAATGCACAGTCTACACCAGCAAATACACACACACACATACACACACAACTGCCACACATTTAACTGTGACTCAGTGCTGTGACTATAGCAGCTCGCCACACACACATGGTTCACTGTGACTCAATGCACAGCCAATAACGGTACACACATACACACACACACACCGCTCAGTGATTCAATGCAAATCCCATATCAGCATACACATACACATACACTCACCTAGGTGTGACTCAATTCTAGGCCTATAGCAGCACACACACACACCTTACTGTGACTCATGCAGACTCTACAGCACCAAATACACAAACACTAACACAGGGCTGGGATTCAATGCACAGTCCATACCAGCAAAGGCACACACACCACACCACACTGTGACTCAATGCTCAGATTATACCAGCACACACACACGGCTCACTCTGTCCTAGTGCACAGCATATAACATCACACACACACACACCCCACACTGTGACTCAATGTGAAGCCTGTACCTGCACATACACACACACACACCTCACTGTGACAAAAAGTGGAGCCTATACCAGCACACACACACCCCTGTGTGACACAAAGGTCAGCCTATACCAGAACACGCAGACACACACACACATAACTGTGACTCAATGCACAGACTATACCAGCGTGCACACAAACACACAGCACTCTGACTCAATGTACAATGTATACCAAAACACACAAGCATACACACACACCTCAGTGGGACTCAATGCACAGCCTATACCAGCACACACACATACACACCTGCACAGATACAGGGTTCACTGTGACTCAATGCACAGCCTATAGAAGAACACACACACATACCATCATGGCTACACACATGGCTGACCGTGACTCAATCAATCGCGTATACCAGCACACACACACACGACTCACTGTGACTCAATGCAGTCTTTAGCACAACAAACACAGACACACACACCCCATGGAATCAATGAAAGCCCACCAACACACACACTCTCATACACACACACACATGGCTCACTGTGACTCAATGCACAGTCTGTAACACCACACACACACACATACACCTCAGTTACTCAATGCAAAGACCATACGAGCACACAAACACACAAACACAAATAACTGATTAAATGCTCCACACATACTAGTGCACACACACACAGACATGCTCACTGTGATTCAAGGCACAGTCTACACGAGCACAGTAACACACAAACAACTCATTTTGACTCAATGCGCAGTCTACAGCAGCACACACACACACATAACTCACTGTGACTCAATCCACAGCCTATATCAGCACACAGACACACACAAGGCTCACTGTGATTCAATGAAATCTGTAGCACCACACACACACACAAACACACACATACACCTCAGTGACTCAATGCAAAGCCCATACGAACACTCACAGACACACACCTAACTGTGATTCAGTGCTCAACCTCTACCAGCACACAGACGCACACACAGACACACACACACATGCACGGCTCATTCTGACATAATGTACAGTTCTTACCAACACAAACACATGCAACACATCTCACTGTAACTCAATGCTCAGACTGTACTTGCACACACACAAGGCTCACTGTGAGTCAATGCACAGCCTATACCAGCAGAGACACACACACACTGCTCTCTATGACACAGTGCACATCCTGTACCATCACACACACACACACAGCTTATTGTGATGCAATAGAGACTCTACACAACCAAATACACACACACACACGCACAGCTCACTGTGATTCCATGCAGACTCCATACCAGGGCACAAAAACACACAGCACACAACTCAGTGTGATTCAATGCTCACTTTATACCAAAACACACATAGACACACACACGGTTCTCTGTGACTCAGTGCACAGTCCATACCAGCACCGCACACACACTCACAGCTCACCTTGAATCAAAGCACAGCCTACCCCAGCAAACACACACACACAGTTCACTGTGACTCAATGCACAGGTTATACCAGCACACACACATATACACACACAGCTTACTGCGACACAATACAGTCTCTACACCACCAAATACACACACACACACATGCACAGCTCTATGTGATTCCATGCACATTCCATGCCAGTGCATACAGTCACACAGAACACACCTCAGTTTGACTCAATGCTCACAGTATGCCAAAACATACATAGACACACACACATGGCTCCCTGTTACTTAGTGCACAGTGTATGCTAGCAGAGTTACACACACAAAGAAACACACATGGCTCACTGTGAATCAATACACAGCCTGTACATCCACACACACACACATACAAACACTCCCACACAGCTTAGTGTGACTCAATGCAAAGCATATACCAGCACGTGCACCCACACACACACTCACCTCCCTGTGACTGAGTGCACAGCCTGTACCAGCACACACACATCCAAAAACTCACACATGGTTGTGACTCAATGTACAATCCACACCAGCACATACACACACATGACACCTCAGTGTGATCCAATGCTCAGTTTATACCAGCACAACCACACGGCTCACTGTGACTCAGTGCACAGCGTATGACATCACACACACACACACACACATACACCTCACTGTGACTCAATGTGCAGCCTGTACCTGCACAGAAACAAACACACACATCACTGTGATGTGATATGCAACCTATACCAGCACACACACACACACACACACCAACGTGTGACTCGATGGTCATCCTACATGAGAACACACAGACACACACATCCCTCACTGTGACACAATGCACAGTCTATACCAGCCTGCACACACTCACATGACACTGTGACTCAATGCACAATCTGTAATAGCCCACACACGAACACGTACACACCTTATTGTGATTCAATGCACAGCCTATATGTGAACACACACACATACTAACATGCACTCACACATGTCTCACGATGACTCAATCGCCTGTACAAGCACACACACATGGCTTACTGGGAGTCAGTGCCCACTCCATATCAGCACCAAACACACAACACAGCTCACTGTGACTCAAGGCACAGTGTATGGCAGCACACACACACAGGCACACTCATACCCACATCTCACTGTGCCGGTAAGCCTGTGAAAGCACACGCACAATGAAACAAACACCCCTCACTGTGACTCACTGCATATCCTATACCAGTGCACTCTCTCACACACACACATGGCTGACTGTGAATGAATGCACACTCTATACCTGGAAACACACAAACACACACACACACACGGCTCCCTGTGACTCAGTGCACAGGATATGCTAGCAGACATACACACACAGAGAAGCACATACAGCAAACTGTGAGTCAATCCACAGCCCATACCTCGACACATACACACATACTGACACTCAAAAACACAGCTCAGTGTGATTCAATGCAAATCCTATACCAGAAAGTGCACACACACACACAAACCTCCCTATGAATCAGTGCATAGCATATAACATCACACACATACACCTCACTGTGACTCAATGTGCTGCCTCTACCTGCACATACACCCACAAACAACTCAATATGACTCAATGTGCAGGCTGTACCAGCACACACACACACATGTGCACACACACCTCAGTGTGCCTCAATTGTCAGCCTATACCAGAACACACAGACACAAACACCTCTCACTCTGACTCAATGCACAACCTATACCAGCATGCACACACACTCACATGGCACAGTGAATCAAGGCACAATGTTACAAGCACATGCACACACACCTCAGAGTGACTCAAAGCTCAGCCTATACCAGCACACACGCACACGCACACACACATGCACAGATGCAGGCCTCACTGTGACTCAATGCACAGCCTATACCAGAACACACACACACCCCAACACGCACTCACACATGGCTCACTGGTACTCAATCAATCGCCTATACCAGCACACACGCACACAGCTCACTGTGACTCAATGCAGTCTGTATCACCACACACTCACACACGCACCCATGAGTCAATAATGCCCATACCAGCACAATAAAGCCCATACCAGCACACAAACTCACATGCGCACACACACACACGAGACTGTGACTGAAAACGCTTCCTGTACCAGCACACACACACAAACACTACACTGTGACTCAATGCACAGCCTATACGTGCACACATACACACACACACACACAGCTCACAGTGACTGAATACAGAGTCGATATCAGCGCACACACAGACACACACAGCCCACTGTGTCTCAATGGTCATCCAGTGCCAGCACACACACACACACACACGCAAACACACACACTAGTTCATGTCAAAGTGGATTAAACCACAGTCCATACCATCACAGACACAAACACACCGCACTACTCACTGTGACTCAATGCACAGTCTACACCAGCAAATACACACACACACATACACACACAACTCCCACACATTTAACTGTGACTCAGTGCTGTGACTATAGCAGCTCGCCACACACACATGGTTCACTGTGACTCAATGCACAGCCAATAACTGTACACACATACACACACACACACCGCTCAGTGATTCAATGCAAATCCCATATCAGCATACACATACACATACACTCACCTAGGTGTGACTCAATTCTAGGCCTATAGCAGCACACACACACACCTTACTGTGACTCATGCAGACTCTACAGCACCAAATACACAAACACTAACACAGGGCTGGGATTCAATGCACAGTCCATACCAGCAAAGGCACACACACAACACCACACTGTGACTCAATGCTCAGATTGTACCAGCACACACACACGGCTCACTGTGTCCTACTGCACAGCATATTACATCACACACACACACACACCCCACACTGTGACTCAATGTGCAGCCTGTACCTGCACATACACACACACACACCTCACTGTGACAAAAAGTGGAGCCTATACCAGCACACACACACCCCTGTGTGACACAACGGTCAGCCTATACCAGAACACGCAGACACACACACATAACTGTGACTCAATGCACAGACTATACCAGCGTGCACACAAACACACAGCACTCTGACTCAATGTACAATGTATACCAAAACACACAAGCATACACACACACCTCAGTGGGACTCAATGCACAGCCTATACCAGCACACACACATACACACCTGCACAGATACAGGGTTCACTGTGACTCAATGCACAGCCTATAGAAGAACACACACACATACCATCATGCACACACACATGGCTGACCGTGACTCAATCAATCGCGTATACCAGCACACACACACACGACTCACTGTGATTCAATGCAGCCTTTAGCACAACAAACACAGACACACACACCCCATGGAATCAATGAAAGCCCACGAACACACACACTCTCATACACACACACACACGGCTCACTGTGACTCAATGCACAGTCTGTATCAGCACACACACACAAACACATACACCTCAGTTACTCAATGCAAAGACCATACGAGCACACAAACACACAAACACAAATAACTGATTAAATGCTCCACACATACTAGTGCACACACACACAGACATGCTCACTGTGATTCAAGGCACAGTCTACACGAGCACAGTAACACACAAACAATTCATTTTGACTCAATGCGCAGTGTACAGCAGCACACACACACACATAACTCACTGTGACTCAATCCACAGCCTATATCAGCACACAGACACACACAAGGCTCACTGTGATTCAATGAAATCTGTAGCACCACACACACACACAAACACACACATACACCTCAGTGACTCAATGCAAAGCCCATACGAACACTCACAGACACACACCTAACTGTGATTCAGTGCTCAACTTCTACCAGCACACAGACGCACACACAGACACACACACACATGCACGGCTCATTCTGACATAATGTACAGTTCTTACCAGCACAAACACATGCAACACATCTCACTGTAACTCAATGCTCAGACTGTACTTGCACACACACAAGGCTCACTGTGAGTCAATGCACAGCCTATACCAGCAGAGACACACACACACTGCTCTCTATGACACAGTGCACATCCTGTACCATCACACACACACACAGCTTATTGTGATGCAATAGAGACTCTACACAACCAAATACACACACACACACGCACAGCTCACTGTGATTCCATGCAGACTCCATACCAGGGCACAAAAACACACAGCACACAACTCAGTGTGATTCAATGCTCACTTTATACCAAAACACACATAGACACACACACGGTTCTCTGTGACTCAGTGCACAGTCCATACCAGCACCGCACACACACTCACAGCTCACCTTGAATCAAAGCACAGCCTACCCCAGCAAACACACACACACAGTTCACTGTGACTCAATGCACAGGCTATACCAGCACACACACATATACACACACAGCTTACTGCGACACAATACAGTCTCTACACCACCAAATACACACACACACACATGCACAGCTCTATGTGATTCCATGCACATTCCATGCCAGTGCATACAGTCACACAGAACACACCTCAGTTTGACTCAATGCTCACAGTATGCCAAAACATACATAGACACACACACATGGCTCCCTGTTACTTAGTGCACAGTGTATGCTAGCAGAGTTACACACACAAAGAAACACACATGGCTCACTGTGAATCAATACACAGCATGTACCTCCACACACACACACATACAAACACTCACACACAGCTTAGTGTGACTCAATGCAAAGCATATACCAGCACGTGCACCCACACACACACTCACCTCCCTGTGACTGAGTGCACAGCCTGTACCAGCACACACACATACAAAAACTCACACATGGTTGTGACTCAATGTACAATCCACACCAGCACATACACACACATGACACCTCAGTGTGATCCAATGCTCAGTTTATACCAGCACAACCACACGGCTCACTGTGACTCAGTGCACAGCGTATGACATCACACACACACACACACACATACACCTCACTGTGACTCAATGTGCAGCCTGTACCTGCACAGAAACAAACACACACATCACTGTGATGCGATATGCAACCTATACCAGCACACACACACACACACACACCAAAGTGTGACTCGATGGTCATCCTACATGAGAACACACAGACACACACATCCCTCACTGTGACACAATGCACAGTCTATACCAGCCTGCACACACTCACATGACACTGTGACTCAATTCACAATCTGTAATAGCCCACACACGAACACGTACACACCTTATTGTGATTCAATGCACAGCCTATATGTGAACACACACACATACTAACATGCACTCACACATGTCTCACGATGACTCAATCGCCTGTACAGCACACACACATGGCTTACTGGGAGTCAGTGCCCACTCCATACCAGCACCAAACACACAACACAGCTCACTGTGACTCAAGGCACAGTGTATGGCAGCACACACACACAGGCACACTCATACCCACATCTCACTGTGCCGGTAAGCCTGTGAAAGCACACGCACAATGAAACAAACACCCCTCACTGTGACTCACTGCATATCCTATACCAGTGCACTCTCACACACACACACATGGCTGACTGTGAATGAATGCACACTCTATACCTGGAAACACACAAACACACACACACACATGGCTCCCTGTGACTCAGTGCACAGGATATGCTAGCAGACATACACACACAGAGAAGCACATACAGCAAACTGTGAGTCAATCCACAGCCCATACCTCGACACATGCACACATACTGGCACTCAAAAACACAGCTCAGTGTGATTCAATGCAAATCCTATACCAGAAAGTGCACACACACACACAAACCTCCCTATGAATCAGTGCATAGCGTATAACATCACACACATACACCTCACTGTGACTCAATGTGCTGCCTCTACCTGCACATACACCCACAAACAACTCAATATGACTCAATGTGCAGGCTGTACCAGCACACACACACACATGTGCACACACACCTCAGTGTGCCTCAATTGTCAGCCTATACCAGAACACACAGACACAAACACCTCTCACTCTGACTCAATGCACAACCTATACCAGCATGCACACACACTCACATGGCACAGTGAATCAAGGCACAATGTTACAAGCACATGCACACACACCTCAGAGTGACTCAAAGCTCAGCCTATACCAGCACACACGCACACGCACACACACATGCACAGATGCAGGCCTCACTGTGACTCAATGCACAGCCTATACCAGAATACACACACAACCCAACACGCACTCACACATGGCTCACTGGTACTCAATCAATCGCCTATACCAGCACACACGCACACAGCTCACTGTGACTCAATGCAGTCTGTATCACCACACACTCACACACGCACCCATGAGTCAATAATGCCCATACCAGCACAATAAAGCCCATACCAGCAAACAAACTCACATGCACACACACACACACGAGACTGTGACTGAAAACGCTTCCTCTACCAGCACACACACACAAACACTACACTGTGACTCAATGCACAGCCTATACGTGCACACATACACACACACACACACAGCTCACAGTGACTGAATACAGAGTCGATATCAGCGCACACACAGACACACACAGCCCACTGTGTCTCAATGGTCATCCAGTGCCAGCACACACACACACACACACACGCAAACACACACACTAGTTCATGTCAAAGTGGATTAAACCACAGTCCATACCATCACAGACACAAACACACCGCACTACTCACTGTGACTCAATGCACAGTCTACACCAGCAAATACACACACACACATACACACACAACTCCCACACATTTAACTGTGACTCAGTGCTGTGACTATAGCAGCTCGCCACACACACATGGTTCACTGTGACTCAATGCACAGCCAATAACTGTACACACATACACACACACACACCGCTCAGTGATTCAATGCAAATCCCATATCAGCATACACATACACATACACTCACCTAGGTGTGACTCAATTCTAGGCCTATAGCAGCACACACACACACCTTACTGTGACTCATGCAGACTCTACAGCACCAAATACACAAACACTAACACAGGGCTGGGATTCAATGCACAGTCCATACCAGCAAAGGCACACACACCACACCACACTGTGACTCAATGCTCAGATTGTACCAGCACACACACACGGCTCACTGTGTCCTAGTGCACAGCATATAACATCACACACACACACACCCCACACTGTGACTCAATGTGCAGCCTGTACCTGCACATACACACACACACACCTCACTGTGACAAAAAGTGGAGCCTATACCAGCACACACACACACCTGTGTGACACAACGGTCAGCCTATACCAGAACACGCAGACACACACACATAACTGTGACTCAATGCACAGACTATACCAGCGTGCACACAAACACACAGCACTCTGACTCAATGTACAATGTATACCAAAACACACAAGCATACACACACACCTCAGTGGGACTCAATGCACAGCCTATACCAGCACACACACATACACACCTGCACAGATACAGGGTTCACTGTGACTCAATGCACAGCCTATAGAAGAACACACACACATACCATCATGCACACACACATGGCTGACCGTGACTCAATCAATCGCGTATACCAGCACACACACACACGACTCACTGTGACTCAATGCAGCCTTTAGCACAACAAACACAGACACACACACCCCATGGAATCAATGAAAGCCCACCAACACACACTCTCTCATACACACACACACACATGGCTCACTGTGACTCAATGCACAGTCTGTATCACCACACACACACACACATACACCTCAGTTACTCAATGCAAAGACCATACGAGCACACAAACACACAAACACAAATAACTGATTAAATGCTCCACACATACTAGTGCACACACACACAGACATGCTCACTGTGATTCAAGGCACAGTCTACACGAGCACAGTAACACACAAACAACTCATTTTGACTCAATGCGCAGTCTACAGCAGCACACACACACACATAACTCACTGTGACTCAATCCACAGCCTATATCAGCACACAGACACACACAAGGCTCACTGTGATTCAATGAAATCTGTAGCACCACACACACACACAAACACACACATACACCTCAGTGACTCAATGCAAAGACCATACGAACACTCACAGACACACACCTAACTGTGATTCAGTGCTCAACTTCTACCAGCACACAGACGCACACACAGACACACACACACATGCACGGCTCATTCTGACATAATGTACAGTTCTTACCAGCACAAACACATGCAACACATCTCACTGTAACTCAATGCTCAGACTGTACTTGCACACACACAAGGCTCACTGTGAGTCAATGCACAGCCTATACCAGCAGAGACACACACACACTGCTCTCTATGACACAGTGCACATCCTGTACCATCACACACACACACTGCTTATTGTGATGCAATAGAGATGCTACACAACCAAATACACACACACACACGCACAGCTCACTGTGATTCCATGCAGACTCCATACCAGGGCACAAAAACACACAGCACACAACTCAGTGTGATTCAATGCTCACTTTATACCAAAACACACATAGACACACACACGGTTCTCTGTGACTCAGTGCACAGTCCATACCAGCACCGCACACACACTCACAGCTCACCTTGAATCAAAGCACAGCCTACCCCAGCAAACACACACACACAGTTCACTGTGACTCAATGCACAGGCTATACCAGCACACACACATATACACACACAGCTTACTGCGACACAATACAGTCTCTACACCACCAAATACACACACACACACGCACAGCTCTATGTGATTCCATGCACATTCCATGCCAGTGCATACAGTCACACAGAACACACCTCAGTTTGACTCAATGCTCACAGTATGCCAAAACATACATAGACACACACACATGGCTCCCTGTTACTTAGTGCACAGTGTATGCTAGCAGAGTTACACACACAAAGAAACACACATGGCTCACTGTGAATCACTACACAGCATGTACCTCCACACACACACACATACAAACACTCACACACAGCTTAGTGTGACTCAATGCAAAGCATATACCAGCACGTGCACCCACACACACACTCACCTCCCTGTGACTGAGTGCACAGCCTGTACCAGCACACACACATACAAAAACTCACACATGGTTGTGACTCAATGTACAATCCACACCAGCACATACACACACATGACACCTCAGTGTGATCCAATGCTCAGTTTATACCAGCACAACCACACGGCTCACTGTGACTCAGTGCACAGCGTATGACATCACACACACACACACACATACACCTCACTGTGACTCAATGTGCAGCCTGTACCTGCACAGAAACAAACACACACATCACTGTGATGCGATATGCAACCTATACCAGCACACACACACACACACACACCAAAGTGTGACTCGATGGTCATCCTACATGAGAACACACAGACACACACATCCCTCACTGTGACACAATGCACAGTCTATACCAGCCTGCACACACTCACATGACACTGTGACTCAATTCACAATCTGTAATAGCCCACACACGAACACGTACACACCTTATTGTGATTCAATGCACAGCCTATATGTGAACACACACACATACTAACATGCACTCACACATGTCTCACGATGACTCAATCGCCTGTACAGCACACACACATGGCTTACTGGGAGTCAGTGCCCACTCCATACCAGCACCAAACACACAACACAGCTCACTGTGACTCAAGGCACAGTGTATGGCAGCACACACACACAGGCACACTCATACCCACATCTCACTGTGCCGGTAAGCCTGTGAAAGCACACGCACAATGAAACAAACACCCCTCACTGTGACTCACTGCATATCCTATACCAGTGCACTCTCACACACACACACATGGCTGACTGTGAATGAATGCACACTCTATACCTGGAAACACACAAACACACACACACACATGGCTCCCTGTGACTCAGTGCACAGGATATGCTAGCAGACATACACACACAGAGAAGCACATACAGCAAACTGTGAGTCAATCCACAGCCCATACCTCGACACATACACACATACTGACACTCAAAAACACAGCTCAGTGTGATTCAATGCAAATCCTATACCAGAAAGTGCACACACACACACAAACCTCCCTATGAATCAGTGCATAGCGTATAACATCACACACATACACCTCACTGTGACTCAATGTGCTGCCTCTACCTGCACATACACCCACAAACAACTCAATATGACTCAATGTGCAGGCTGTACCAGCACACACACACACATGTGCACACACACCTCAGTGTGCCTCAATTGTCAGCCTATACCAGAACACACAGACACAAACACCTCTCACTCTGACTCAATGCACAACCTATACCAGCATGCACACACACTCACATGGCACAGTGAATCAAGGCACAATGTTACAAGCACATGCACACACACCTCAGAGTGACTCAAAGCTCAGCCTATACCAGCACACACGCACACGCACACACACATGCACAGATGCAGGCCTCACTGTGACTCAATGCACAGCCTATACCAGAACACACACACACACCAACACGCACTCACACATGGCTCACTGGTACTCAATCAATCGCCTATACCAGCACACACGCACACAGCTCACTGTGACTCAATGCAGTCTGTATCACCACACACTCACACACGCACCCATGAGTCAATAATGCCCATACCAGCACAATAAAGCCCATACCAGCAAACAAACTCACATGCACACACACACACACGAGACTGTGACTGAAAACGCTTCCTCTACCAGCACACACACACAAACACTACACTGTGACTCAATGCACAGCCTATACGTGCACACATACACACACACACACACAGCTCACAGTGACTGAATACAGAGTCGATATCAGCGCACACACAGACACACACAGCCCACTGTGTCTCAATGGTCATCCAGTGCCAGCACACACACACACACACACACGCAAACACACACACTAGTTCATGTCAAAGTGGATTAAACCACAGTCCATACCATCACAGACACAAACACACCGCACTACTCACTGTGACTCAATGCACAGTCTACACCAGCAAATACACACACACACATACACACACAACTGCCACACATTTAACTGTGACTCAGTGCTGTGACTATAGCAGCTCGCCACACACACATGGTTCACTGTGACTCAATGCACAGCCAATAACTGTACACACATACACACACACACACCGCTCAGTGATTCAATGCAAATCCCATATCAGCATACACATACACATACACTCACCTAGGTGTGACTCAATTCTAGGCCTATAGCAGCACACACACACACCTTACTGTGACTCATGCAGACTCTACAGCACCAAATACACAAACACTAACACAGGGCTGGGATTCAATGCACAGTCCATACCAGCAAAGGCACACACACCACACCACCCTGTGACTCAATGCTCAGATTATACCAGCACACACACACGGCTCACTGTGTCCTAGTGCACAGCATATAACATCACACACACACACCCCCCACACTGTGACTCAATGTGCAGCCTGTACCTGCACATACACACACACACACCTCACTGTGACAAAAAGTGGAGCCTATACCAGCACACACACACCCCTGTGTGACACAATGGTCAGCCTATACCAGAACACGCAGACACACACACACATAACTGTGACTCAATGCACAGACTATACCAGCGTGCACACAAACACACAGCACTCTGACTCAATGTACAATGTATACCAAAACACACAAGCATACACACACACCTCAGTGGGACTCAATGCACAGCCTATACCAGCACACACACATACACACCTGCACAGATACAGGGTTCACTGTGACTCAATGCACAGCCTATAGAAGAACACACACACATACCATCATGCACACACACATGGCTGACCGTGACTCAATCAATCGCGTATACCAGCACACACACACACGACTCACTGTGACTCAATGCAGTCTTTAGCACAACAAACACAGACACACACACCCCATGGAATCAATGAAAGCCCACCAACACACACACTCTCATACACACACACATCGCTCACTGTGACTCAATGCACAGTCTGTATCACCACACACACACACATACACCTCAGTTACTCAATGCAAAGACCATACGAGCACACAAACACACAAACACAAATAACTGATTAAATGCTCCACACATACTAGTGCACACACACACAGACATGCTCACTGTGATTCAAGGCACAGTCTACACGAGCACAGTAACACACAAACAACTCATTTTGACTCAATGCGCAGTCTACAGCAGCACACACACACACATAACTCACTGTGACTCAATCCACAGCCTATATCAGCACACAGACACACACAAGGCTCACTGTGATTCAATGAAATCTGTAGCACCACACACACACACAAACACACACATACACCTCAGTGACTCAATGCAAAGCCCATACGAACACTCACAGACACACACCTAACTGTGATTCAGTGCTCAACCTCTACCAGCACACAGACGCACACACAGACACACACACACATGCACGGCTCATTCTGACATAATGTACAGTTCTTACCAACACAAACACATGCAACACATCTCACTGTAACTCAATGCTCAGACTGTACTTGCACACACACAAGGCTCACTGTGAGTCAATGCACAGCCTATACCAGCAGAGACACACACACACTGCTCTCTATGACACAGTGCACATGCTGTACCATCACACACACACACAGCTTATTGTGATGCAATAGAGACTCTACACAACCAAATACACACACACACACGCACAGCTCACTGTGATTCCATGCAGACTCCATACCAGGGCACAAAAACACACAGCACCCAACTCAGTGTGATTCAATGCTCACTTTATACCAAAACACACATAGACACACACACGGTTCTCTGTGACTCAGTGCACAGTCCATACCAGCACTGCACACACACTCACAGCTCACCTTGAATCAAAGCACAGCCTACCCCAGCAAACACACACACACAGTTCACTGTGACTCAATGCACAGGCTATACCAGCACAACACATATACACACACAGCTTACTGCGACACAATACAGTCTCTACACCACCAAATACTCACACACACACATGCACAGCTCTATGTGATTCCATGCACATTCCATGCCAGTGCATACAGTCACACAGAACACACCTCAGTTTGACTCAATGCTCACAGTATGCCAAAACATACATAGACACACACACATGGCTCCCTGTTACTTAGTGCACAGTGTATGCTAGCAGAGTTACACACACAAAGAAACACACATGGCTCACTGTGAATCAATACACAGCATGTACCTCCACACACACACACATACAAACACTCACACACAGCTTAGTGTGACTCAATGCAAAGCATATACCAGCACGTGCACCCACACACACACTCACCTCCCTGTGACTGAGTTCACAGCCTGTACCAGCACAAACACATACAAAAACTCACACATGGTTGTGACTCAATGTACAATCCACACCAGCACATACACACACATGACACCTCAGTGTGATCCAATGCTCAGTTTATACCAGCACAACCACACGGCTCACTGTGACTCAGTGCACAGCGTATGACATCACACACACACACACACATACACCTCACTGTGACTCAATGTGCAGCCTGTACCTGCACAGAAACAAACACACACATCACTGTGATGCGATATGCAACCTATACCAGCACACACACACACACACACACACCAAAGTGTGACTTGATGGTCATCCTACATGAGAACACATAGACACACACATCCCTCACTGTGACACAATGCACAGTCTATACCAGCCTGCACACACTCACATGACACTGTGACTCAATGCACAATCTGTAATAGCCCACACACGAACACGTACACACCTTATTGTGATTCAATGCACAGCCTATATGTGAACACACACACATACTAACATGCACTCACACATGTCTCATGATGACTCAATCGCCTGTACAAGCACACACACATGGCTCACTGGGAGTCAGTGCCAACTCCATACCAGCACCAACCACACAACACAGCTCACTGTGACTCAAGGCACAGTGTATGGCAGCACACACACACAGGCACACTCATACCCACATCTCACTGTGCCGGTAAGCCTGTGAAAGCACACGCACAATGAAATAAACACCCTTCACTGTGACTCACTGCATATCCTATACCAGTGCACTCTCACACACACACACATGGCTGACTGTGAATGAATGCACACTCTATACCTGGAAACACACAAACACACACACACACACACGGCTCCCTGTGACTCAGTGCACAGGATATGCTAGCAGACATACACACACAGAGAAACACATACAGCAAACTGTGAGTCAATCCACAGCCCATACCTCGACACATGCACACATACTGACACTCAAAAACACAGCTCAGTGTGATTCAATGCAAATCCTATACCAGAAAGTGCACACACACACACACAAACCTCCCTATGAATCAGTGCATAGCGTATAACATCACACACATACACCTCACTGTGACTCAATGTGCTGCCTCTACCTTCACATACACCCATAAACAACTCAATATGACTCAATGTGCAGGCTGTACCAGCACACACACACACATGTGCACACACACCTCAGTGTGCCTCAATTGTCAGCCTATACCAGAACACACAGACACAAACACCTCTCACTCTGACTCAATGCACAACCTATACCAGCATGCACACACACTCACATGGCACAGTGAATCAAGGCACAATGTTACAAGCACATGCACACACACCTCAGAGTGACTCAAAGCTCAGCCTATACCAGCACACACGCACACGCACACACACATGCACAGATGCAGGCCTCACTGTGACTCAATGCACAGCCTATACCAGAATACACACACACCCCAACACGCACTCACACATGGCTCACTGGTACTCAATCAATCACCTATACCAGCACACACGCACACAGCTCACTGTGACTCAATGCAGTCTGTATCACCACACACTCACACACGCACCCATGAGTCAATAATGCCCATATCAGCACAATAAAGCCCATACCAGCACACAAACTCACATGCACACACACACACACGAGACTGTGACTGAAAACGCTTCCTGTACCAGCACACACACACACAAATACTACACTGTGACTCAATGCACAGCCTATACGAGCACACATATACACACACAAACACAGCTCACAGTGACTGAATACAGAGTCTATATCAGCGCACACACAGACACACAGACACACACAGCCCACTGTGTCTCAATGGTCATCCAGTGCCAGCACACACACGCACACACACACACACGCAAACACACACACTAGTTCATGTCAAAGTGGATTAAACCACAGTCCATACCATCACAGACACAAACACACCGCACTACTCACTGTGACTCAATGCACAGTCTACACCAGCAAATACACATACACACATACACACACAACTCCCACACATTTAACTGTGACTCAGTGCTGTGACTATAGCAGCTCGCCACACACACATGGTTCACTGTGACTCAATGCACAGCCAATAACTGTACACACATACACACACACACACCGCTCAGTGATTCAATGCAAATCCCATATCAGCATACACATACACATACACTCACCTAGGTGTGACTCAATTCTAGGCCTATAGCAGCACACACACACACCTTACTGTGACTCATGCAGACTCTACAGCACCAAATACACAAACACTAACACAGGGCTGGGATTCAATGCACAGTCCATACCAGCAAAGGCACACACACCACACCACACTGTGACTCAATGCTCAGATTATACCAGCACACACACACGGCTCACTGTTTCCAAGTGCACAGCATATAACATCACACACACACACACCCCACATTGTGACTCAATGTGCAGCCTGTACCTGCACATACACACACACACACCTCACTGTTACAAAAAGTGGAGCCTATACCAGCACACACACACCCCTGTGTGACACAAAGGTCAGCCTATACCAGAACACGCAGACACACACACACATAACTGTGACTCAATGCACAGACTATACCAGCGTGCACACAAACACACAGCACTCTGAATCAATGCACAATGTATACCAAAACACACAAGCATACACACACACCTCAGTCGGACTCAATGCACAGCCTATACCAGCACACACACATACACACCTGCACAGATACAGGGTTCACTGTGACTCAATGCACAGCCTATAGAAGAACGCACACACATACCATCATGCACACACACATGGCTGACCGTGACTCAATCAATCGCGTATACCAGCACACACACACACGACTCACTGTGACTCAATGCAGTCTCTAGCACAACAAACACAGACACACACACCCCATGGAATCAATGAAAGCCCACCAACACACACACTCTCATACACACACACACATGGCTCACTGTGACTCAATGCACAGTCTGTATCACCACACACACACACATACACCTCAGTTACTCAATGCAAAGACCATACGAGCACACAAACACACAAACACAAATAACTGATTAAATGCTCCACACATACTAGTGCACACACACACAGACATGCTCACTGTGATTCAAGGCACAGTCTACACGAGCACAGTAACACACAAACAACTCATTTTGACTCAATGCGCAGTCTACAGCAGCACACACACACACATAACTCACTGTGACTCAATCCACAGCCTATATGAGCACACAGACACACACAAGGCTCACTGTGATTCAATGAAATCTGTAGCACCACACACACACACAAACACACACATACACCTCAGTGACTCAATGCAAAGCCCATACGAACACTCACAGACACACACCTAACTGTGATTCAGTGCTCAACCTCTACCAGCACACAGACGCACACACACATGCACGGCTCATTCTGACATAATGTACAGTTCTTACCAACACAAACACATGCAACACATCTCACTGTAACTCAATGCTCAGACTGTACTTGCACACACACAAGGCTCACTGTGAGTCAATGCACAGCCTATACCAGCAGAGACACACACACACTGCTCTCTATGACACAGTGCACATCCTGTACCATCACACACACACACAGCTTATTGTGATGCAATACAGACTCTACACAACCAAATACACACACACACACGCACAGCTCACTGTGATTCCATGCAGACTCCATACCAGGGCACAAAAACACACAGCACACAACTCAGTGTGATTCAATGCTCACTTTATACCAAAACACACATAGACACACACACGGTTCTCTGTGACTCAGTGCACAGTCCATACCAGCACCGCACACACACTCACAGCTCACCTTGAATCAAAGCACAGCCTACCCCAGCAAACACACACACACAGTTCACTGTGACTCAATGCACAGGCTATACCAGCACACACACATATACACACACAGCTTACTGCGACACAATACAGTCTCTACACCACCAAATACACACACACACACACATGCACAGCTCTATGTGATTCCATGCACATTCCATGCCAGTGCATACAGTCACACAGAACACACCTCAGTTTGACTCAATGCTCACAGTATGCCAAAACATACATAGACACACACACATGGCTCCCTGTTACTTAGTGCACAGTGTATGCTAGCAGAGTTACACACACAAAGAAACACACATGGCTCACTGTGAATCACTACACAGCATGTACCTCCACACACACACACATACAAACACTCACACACAGCTTAGTGTGACTCAATGCAAAGCATATACCAGCACGTGCACCCACACACACACTCACCTCCCTGTGACTGAGTGCACAGCCTGTACCAGCACACACACATACAAAAACTCACACATGGTTGTGACTCAATGTACAATCCACACCAGCACATACACACACATGACACCTCAGTGTGATCCAATGCTCAGTTTATACCAGCACAACCACACGGCTCACTGTGACTCAGTGCACAGCGTATGACATCACACACACACACACACATACACCTCACTGTGACTCAATGTGCAGCCTGTACCTGCACAGAAACAAACACACACATCACTGTGATGCGATATGCAACCTATACCAGCACACACACACACACACACACCAAAGTGTGACTCGATGGTCATCCTACATGAGAACACACAGACACACACATCCCTCACTGTGACACAATGCACAGTCTATACCAGCCTGCACACACTCACATGACACTGTGACTCAATTCACAATCTGTAATAGCCCACACACGAACACGTACACACCTTATTGTGATTCAATGCACAGCCTATATGTGAACACACACACATACTAACATGCACTCACACATGTCTCACGATGACTCAATCGCCTGTACAGCACACACACATGGCTTACTGGGAGTCAGTGCCCACTCCATACCAGCACCAAACACACAACACAGCTCACTGTGACTCAAGGCACAGTGTATGGCAGCACACACACACAGGCACACTCATACCCACATCTCACTGTGCCGGTAAGCCTGTGAAAGCACACGCACAATGAAACAAACACCCCTCACTGTGACTCACTGCATATCCTATACCAGTGCACTCTCACACACACACACATGGCTGACTGTGAATGAATGCACACTCTATACCTGGAAACACACAAACACACACACACACATGGCTCCCTGTGACTCAGTGCACAGGATATGCTAGCAGACATACACACACAGAGAAGCACATACAGCAAACTGTGAGTCAATCCACAGCCCATACCTCGACACATACACACATACTGACACTCAAAAACACAGCTCAGTGTGATTCAATGCAAATCCTATACCAGAAAGTGCACACACACACACAAACCTCCCTATGAATCAGTGCATAGCGTATAACATCACACACATACACCTCACTGTGACTCAATGTGCTGCCTCTACCTGCACATACACCCACAAACAACTCAATATGACTCAATGTGCAGGCTGTACCAGCACACACACACACATGTGCACACACACCTCAGTGTGCCTCAATTGTCAGCCTATACCAGAACACACAGACACAAACACCTCTCACTCTGACTCAATGCACAACCTATACCAGCATGCACACACACTCACATGGCACAGTGAATCAAGGCACAATGTTACAAGCACATGCACACACACCTCAGAGTGACTCAAAGCTCAGCCTATACCAGCACACACGCACACGCACACACACATGCACAGATGCAGGCCTCACTGTGACTCAATGCACAGCCTATACCAGAACACACACACACACCAACACGCACTCACACATGGCTCACTGGTACTCAATCAATCGCCTATACCAGCACACACGCACACAGCTCACTGTGACTCAATGCAGTCTGTATCACCACACACTCACACACGCACCCATGAGTCAATAATGCCCATACCAGCACAATAAAGCCCATACCAGCAAACAAACTCACATGCACACACACACACACGAGACTGTGACTGAAAACGCTTCCTCTACCAGCACACACACACAAACACTACACTGTGACTCAATGCACAGCCTATACGTGCACACATACACACACACACACACAGCTCACAGTGACTGAATACAGAGTCGATATCAGCGCACACACAGACACACACAGCCCACTGTGTCTCAATGGTCATCCAGTGCCAGCACACACACACACACACACACGCAAACACACACACTAGTTCATGTCAAAGTGGATTAAACCACAGTCCATACCATCACAGACACAAACACACCGCACTACTCACTGTGACTCAATGCACAGTCTACACCAGCAAATACACACACACACATACACACACAACTCCCACACATTTAACTGTGACTCAGTGCTGTGACTATAGCAGCTCGCCACAAACACATGGTTCACTGTGACTCAATGCACAGCCAATAACTGTACACACATACACACACACACACCGCTCAGTGATTCAATGCAAATCCCATATCAGCATACACATACACATACACTCACCTAGGTGTGACTCAATTCTAGGCCTATAGCAGCACACACACACACCTTACTGTGACTCATGCAGACTCTACAGCACCAAATACACAAACACTAACACAGGGCTGGGATTCAATGCACAGTCCATACCAGCAAAGGCACACACACCACACCACCCTGTGACTCAATGCTCAGATTATACCAGCACACACACACGGCTCACTGTGTCCTAGTGCACAGCATATAACATCACACACACACACCCCCCACACTGTGACTCAATGTGCAGCCTGTACCTGCACATACACACACACACACCTCACTGTGACAAAAAGTGGAGCCTATACCAGCACACACACACCCCTGTGTGACACAATGGTCAGCCTATACCAGAACACGCAGACACACACACACATAACTGTGACTCAATGCACAGACTATACCAGCGTGCACACAAACACACAGCACTCTGACTCAATGTACAATGTATACCAAAACACACAAGCATACACACACACCTCAGTGGGACTCAATGCACAGCCTATACCAGCACACACACATACACACCTGCACAGATACAGGGTTCACTGTGACTCAATGCACAGCCTATAGAAGAACACACACACATACCATCATGCACACACACATGGCTGACCGTGACTCAATCAATCGCGTATACCAGCACACACACACACGACTCACTGTGACTCAATGCAGTCTTTAGCACAACAAACACAGACACACACACCCCATGGAATCAATGAAAGCCCACCAACACACACACTCTCATACACACACACATCGCTCACTGTGACTCAATGCACAGTCTGTATCACCACACACACACACATACACCTCAGTTACTCAATGCAAAGACCATACGAGCACACAAACACACAAACACAAATAACTGATTAAATGCTCCACACATACTAGTGCACACACACACAGACATGCTCACTGTGATTCAAGGCACAGTCTACACGAGCACAGTAACACACAAACAACTCATTTTGACTCAATGCGCAGTCTACAGCAGCACACACACACACATAACTCACTGTGACTCAATCCACAGCCTATATCAGCACACAGACACACACAAGGCTCACTGTGATTCAATGAAATCTGTAGCACCACACACACACACAAACACACACATACACCTCAGTGACTCAATGCAAAGCCCATACGAACACTCACAGACACACACCTAACTGTGATTCAGTGCTCAACTTCTACCAGCACACAGACGCACACACAGACACACACACACATGCACGGCTCATTCTGACATAATGTACAGTTCTTACCAACACAAACACATGCAACACATCTCACTGTAACTCAATGCTCAGACTGTACTTGCACACACACAAGGCTCACTGTGAGTCAATGCACAGCCTATACCAGCAGAGACACACACACACTGCTCTCTATGACACAGTGCACATGCTGTACCATCACACACACACACAGCTTATTGTGATGCAATAGAGACTCTACACAACCAAATACACACACACACACGCACAGCTCACTGTGATTCCATGCAGACTCCATACCAGGGCACAAAAACACACAGCACCCAACTCAGTGTGATTCAATGCTCACTTTATACCAAAACACACATAGACACACACACGGTTCTCTGTGACTCAGTGCACAGTCCATACCAGCACTGCACACACACTCACAGCTCACCTTGAATCAAAGCACAGCCTACCCCAGCAAACACACACACACAGTTCACTGTGACTCAATGCACAGGCTATACCAGCACAACACATATACACACACAGCTTACTGCGACACAATACAGTCTCTACACCACCAAATACACACACACACACATGCACAGCTCTATGTGATTCCATGCACATTCCATGCCAGTGCATACAGTCACACAGAACACACCTCAGTTTGACTCAATGCTCACAGTATGCCAAAACATACATAGACACACACACATGGCTCCCTGTTACTTAGTGCACAGTGTATGCTAGCAGAGTTACACACACAAAGAAACACACATGGCTCACTGTGAATCAATACACAGCATGTACCTCCACACACACACACATACAAACACTCACACACAGCTTAGTGTGACTCAATGCAAAGCATATACCAGCACGTGCACCCACACACACACTCACCTCCCTGTGACTGAGTTCACAGCCTGTACCAGCACACACACATACAAAAACTCACACATGGTTGTGACTCAATGTACAATCCACACCAGCACATACACACACATGACACCTCAGTGTGATCCAATGCTCAGTTTATACCAGCACAACCACACGGCTCACTGTGACTCAGTGCACAGCGTATGACATCACACACACACACACACATACACCTCACTGTGACTCAATGTGCAGCCTGTACCTGCACAGAAACAAACACACACATCACTGTGATGCGATATGCAACCTATACCAGCACACACACACACACACACACCAAAGTGTGACTTGATGGTCATCCTACATGAGAACACATAGACACACACATCCCTCACTGTGACACAATGCACAGTCTATACCAGCCTGCACACACTCACATGACACTGTGACTCAATGCACAATCTGTAATAGCCCACACACGAACACGTACACACCTTATTGTGATTCAATGCACAGCCTATATGTGAACACACACACATACTAACATGCACTCACACATGTCTCACGATGACTCAATCGCCTGTACAAGCACACACACATGGCTCACTGGGAGTCAGTGCCAACTCCATACCAGCACCAACCACACAACACAGCTCACTGTGACTCAAGGCACAGTGTATGGCAGCACACACACACAGGCACACTCATACCCACATCTCACTGTGCCGGTAAGCCTGTGAAAGCACACGCACAATGAAATAAACACCCTTCACTGTGACTCACTGCATATCCTATACCAGTGCACTCTCACACACACACACATGGCTGACTGTGAATGAATGCACACTCTATACCTGGAAACACACAAACACACACACACACACACGGCTCCCTGTGACTCAGTGCACAGGATATGCTAGCAGACATACACACACAGAGAAACACATACAGCAAACTGTGAGTCAATCCACAGCCCATACCTCGACACATGCACACATACTGACACTCAAAAACACAGCTCAGTGTGATTCAATGCAAATCCTATACCAGAAAGTGCACACACACACACACAAACCTCCCTATGAATCAGTGCATAGCGTATAACATCACACACATACACCTCACTGTGACTCAATGTGCTGCCTCTACCTTCACATACACCCATAAACAACTCAATATGACTCAATGTGCAGGCTGTACCAGCACACACACACACATGTGCACACACACCTCAGTGTGCCTCAATTGTCAGCCTATACCAGAACACACAGACACAAACACCTCTCACTCTGACTCAATGCACAACCTATACCAGCATGCACACACACTCACATGGCACAGTGAATCAAGGCACAATGTTACAAGCACATGCACACACACCTCAGAGTGACTCAAAGCTCAGCCTATACCAGCACACACGCACACGCACACACACATGCACAGATGCAGGCCTCACTGTGACTCAATGCACAGCCTATACCAGAATACACACACACCCCAACACGCACTCACACATGGCTCACTGGTACTCAATCAATCACCTATACCAGCACACACGCACACAGCTCACTGTGACTCAATGCAGTCTGTATCACCACACACTCACACACGCACCCATGAGTCAATAATGCCCATACCAGCACAATAAAGCCCATACCAGCACACAAACTCACATGCACACACACACACACGAGACTGTGACTGAAAACGCTTCCTGTACCAGCACACACACACACAAATACTACACTGTGACTCAATGCACAGCCTATACGAGCACACATATACACACACAAACACAGCTCACAGTGACTGAATACAGAGTCTATATCAGCGCACACACAGACACACAGACACACACAGCCCACTGTGTCTCAATGGTCATCCAGTGCCAGCACACACACGCACACACACACACACGCAAACACACACACTAGTTCATGTCAAAGTGGATTAAACCACAGTCCATACCATCACAGACACAAACACACCGCACTACTCACCGTGACTCAATGCACAGTCTACACCAGCAAATACACACACACACATACACACACAACTCCCACACATTTAACTGTGACTCAGTGCTGTGCCTATAGCAGCTCACCACACACACATGGTTCACTGTGACTCAATGCACAGCCAATAACTGTACACACACACACACCGCTCAGTGATTCAATGCAAATCCCATATCAGCATACACATACACATACACTCACCTAGGTGTGACTCAATTCTAGGCCTATAGCAGCACACACACACACCTTACTGTGACTCATGCAGACTCTACAGCACCAAATACACAAACACTAACACAGGGCTGGGATTCAATGCACAGTCCATACCAGCAAAGGCACACACACCACACCACACTGTGACTCAATGCTCAGATTATACCAGCACACACACACGGCTCACTGTTTCCAAGTGCACAGCATATAACATCACACACACACACACCCCACATTGTGACTCAATGTGCAGCCTGTACCTGCACATACACACACACACACCTCACTGTTACAAAAAGTGGAGCCTATACCAGCACACACACACCCCTGTGTGACACAAAGGTCAGCCTATACCAGAACACGCAGACACACACACACATAACTGTGACTCAATGCACAGACTATACCAGCGTGCACACAAACACACAGCACTCTGAATCAATGCACAATGTATACCAAAACACACAAGCATACACACACACCTCAGTCGGACTCAATGCACAGCCTATACCAGCACACACACATACACACCTGCACAGATACAGGGTTCACTGTGACTCAATGCACAGCCTATAGAAGAACGCACACACATACCATCATGCACACACACATGGCTGACCGTGACTCAATCAATCGCGTATACCAGCACACACACACACGACTCACTGTGACTCAATGCAGTCTCTAGCACAACAAACACAGACACACACACCCCATAGAATCAATGAAAGCCCACCAACACACACACTCTCATACACACACACACATGGCTCACTGTGACTCAATGCACAGTCTGTATCACCACACACACACACACATACACCTCAGTTACTCAATGCAAAGACCATACGAGCACACAAACACACAAACACAAATAACTGATTAAATGCTCCACACATACTAGTGCACACACACACAGACATGCTCACTGTGATTCAAGGCACAGTCTACACGAGCACAGTAACACACAAACAACTCATTTTGACTCAATGCGCAGTCTACAGCAGCACACACACACACATAACTCACTGTGACTCAATCCACAGCCTATATGAGCACACAGACACACACAAGGCTCACTGTGATTCAATGAAATCTGTAGCACCACACACACACACAAACACACACATACACCTCAGTGACTCAATGCAAAGCCCATACGAACACTCACAGACACACACCTAACTGTGATTCAGTGCTCAACCTCTACCAGCACACAGACGCACACACACATGCACGGCTCATTCTGACATAATGTACAGTTCTTACCAACACAAACACATGCAACACATCTCACTGTAACTCAATGCTCAGACTGTACTTGCACACACACAAGGCTCACTGTGAGTCAATGCACAGCCTATACCAGCAGAGACACACACACACTGCTCTCTATGACACAGTGCACATCCTGTACCATCACACACACACACAGCTTATTGTGATGCAATACAGACTCTACACAACCAAATACACACACACACACGCACAGCTCACTGTGATTCCATGCAGACTCCATACCAGGGCACAAAAACACACAGCACACAACTCAGTGTGATTCAATGCTCACTTTATACCAAAACACACATAGACACACACACGGTTCTCTGTGACTCAGTGCACAGTCCATACCAGCACCGCACACACACTCACAGCTCACCTTGAATCAAAGCACAGCCTACCCCAGCAAACACACACACACAGTTCACTGTGACTCAATGCACAGGCTATACCAGCACACACACATATACACACACAGCTTACTGCGACACAATACAGTCTCTACACCACCAAATACACACACACACACACATGCACAGCTCTATGTGATTCCATGCACATTCCATGCCAGTGCATACAGTCACACAGAACACACCTCAGTTTGACTCAATGCTCACAGTATGCCAAAACATACATAGACACACACACATGGCTCCCTGTTACTTAGTGCACAGTGTATGCTAGCAGAGTTACACACACAAAGAAACACACATGGCTCACTGTGAATCAATACACAGCCTGTACCTCCACACACACACACATACAAACACTCACACACAGCTTAGTGTTACTCAATGCAAAGCATATACCAGCACGTGCACCCACACACACACTCACCTCCCTGTGACTGAGTGCACAGCCTGTACCAGCACACACACATACAAAAACTCACACATGGTTGTGACTCAATGTACAATCCACACCAGCACATACACACACATGACACCTCAGTGTGATCCAATGCTCAGTTTATACCAGCACAACCACACGGCTCACTGTGACTCAGTGCACAGCGTATGACATCACACACACACACACATACACCTCACTGTGACTCAATGTGCAGCCTGTACCTGCACAGAAACAAACACACACATCACTGTGATGTGATATGCAACCTATACCAGCACACACACACACACACACACACCCCAAAGTGTGACTCGATGGTCATCCTACATGAGAACACACAGACACACACATCCCTCACTGTGACACAATGCACAGTCTATACCAGCCTGCACACACTCACATGACACTGTGACTCAATGCACAATCTGTAATAGCCCACACACGAACATGTACACACCTTATTGTGATTCAATGCACAGCCTATATGTGAACACACACACATACTAACATGCACTCACACATGTCTCACGATGACTCAATCGCCTGTACAAGCACACACACATGGCTCACTGGGAGTCAGTGCCCACTCCATACCAGCACCAAACACACAACACAGCTCACTGTGACTCAAGGCACAGTGTATGACAGCACACACACACAGGCACACTCATACCCACATCTCACTGTGCCGGTAAGCCTGTGAAAGCACACGCACAATGAAACAAACACCCCTCACTGTGACTCACTGCATATCCTATACCAGTGCACTCTCACACACACACACATGGCTGACTGTGAATGAATGCACACTCTATACCTGGAAACACACAAACACACACACGGCTCCCTGTGACTCAGTGCACAGGATATGCTAGCAGACATACACACACAGAGAAGCACATACAGCAAACTGTGAGTCAATCCACAGCCCATACCTCGACACATGCACACATACTGACACTCAAAAACACAGCTCAGTGTGATTCAATGCAAATCCTATACCAGAAAGTGCACACACACACACACAAACCTCCCTATGAATCAGTGCATAGCATATAACATCACACACATACACCTCACTGTGACTCAATGTGCTGCCTCTACCTGCACATACACCCACAAACAACTCAATATGACTCAATGTGCAGGCTGTACCAGCACACACACACACATGTGCACACACACCTCAGTGTGCCTCAATTGTCAGCCTATACCAGAACACACAGACACAAACACCTCTCACTCTGACTCAATGCACAACCTATACCAGCATGCACACACACTCACATGGCACAGTGAATCAAGGCACAATGTTACAAGCACATGCACACACACCTCAGAGTGACTCAAAGCTCAGCCTATACCAGCACACACGCACACGCACACACACATGCACAGATGCAGGCCTCACTGTGACTCAATGCACAGCCTATACCAGAACACACACACACCCCAACACGCACTCACACATGGCTCACTGGTACTCAATCAATCGCCTATACCAGCACACACGCACACAGCTCACTGTGACTCAATGCAGTCTGTATCACCACACACTCACACACGCACCCATGAGTCAATAATGCCCATACCAGCACAATAAAGCCCATACCAGCACACAAACTCACATGCACACACACACACACGAGACTGTGACTGAAAACGCTTCCTGTACCAGCACACACACACACAAACACTACACTGTGACTCAATGCACAGCCTATACGAGCACACATATACACACACACTCAGCTCACAGTGACTGAATACAGAGTCTATATCAGCGCACACACAGACACACAGACACACACAGCCCACTGTGTCTCA
Organism: Globicephala melas; assembly: GCF_963455315.2. Lineage (NCBI taxonomy): Eukaryota > Metazoa > Chordata > Mammalia > Artiodactyla > Delphinidae > Globicephala > Globicephala melas. The sequence continues at coordinate 2,170,834 of NC_083336.1, read as the reverse complement.
ATGGTCATCCAATGCCAGCACACACACACACACAGACACGCAAACACACACACTAGTTCATGTCAAAGTGGATTAAACCACAGTCCATACCATCACAGACACAAACACACCGCACTACTCACTGTGACTCAATGCACAGTCTACACCAGCAAATACACATACACACATACACACACAACTCCCACACATTTAACTGTGACTCAGTGCTGTGACTATAGCAGCTCGCCACACACACATGGTTCACTGTGACTCAATGCACAGCCAATAACTGTACACACATACACACACACACACCGCTCAGTGATTCAATGCAAATCCCATATCAGCATACACATACACATACACTCACCTAGGTGTGACTCAATTCTAGGCCTATAGCAGCACACACACACACCTTACTGTGACTCATGCAGACTCTACAGCACCAAATACACAAACACTAACACAGGACTGGGATTCAATGCACAGTCCATACCAGCAAAGGCACACACACCACACCACACTGTGACTCAATGCTCAGATTATACCAGCACACACACACGGCTCACTGTTTCCAAGTGCACAGCATATAACATCACACACACACACACCCCACATTGTGACTCAATGTGCAGCCTGTACCTGCACATACACACACACACACCTCACTGTTACAAAAAGTGGAGCCTATACCAGCACACACACACCCCTGTGTGACACAAAGGTCAGCCTATACCAGAACACGCAGACACACACACACATAACTGTGACTCAATGCACAGACTATACCAGCGTGCACACAAACACACAGCACTCTGAATCAATGCACAATGTATACCAAAACACACAAGCATACACACACACCTCAGTCGGACTCAATGCACAGCCTATACCAGCACACACACATACACACCTGCACAGATACAGGGTTCACTGTGACTCAATGCACAGCCTATAGAAGAACGCACACACATACCATCATGCACACACACATGGCTGACCGTGACTCAATCAATCGCGTATACCAGCACACACACACACGACTCACTGTGACTCAATGCAGTCTCTAGCACAACAAACACAGACACACACACCCCATGGAATCAATGAAAGCCCACCAACACACACACTCTCATACACACACACACATGGCTCACTGTGACTCAATGCACAGTCTGTATCACCACACACACACACACATACACCTCAGTTACTCAATGCAAAGACCATACGAGCACACAAACACACAAACACAAATAACTGATTAAATGCTCCACACATACTAGTGCACACACACACAGACATGCTCACTGTGATTCAAGGCACAGTCTACACGAGCACAGTAACACACAAACAACTCATTTTGACTCAATGCGCAGTCTACAGCAGCACACACACACACATAACTCACTGTGACTCAATCCACAGCCTATATGAGCACACAGACACACACAAGGCTCACTGTGATTCAATGAAATCTGTAGCACCACACACACACACAAACACACACATACACCTCAGTGACTCAATGCAAAGCCCATACGAACACTCACAGACACACACCTAACTGTGATTCAGTGCTCAACCTCTACCAGCACACAGACGCACACACACATGCACGGCTCATTCTGACATAATGTACAGTTCTTACCAACACAAACACATGCAACACATCTCACTGTAACTCAATGCTCAGACTGTACTTGCACACACACAAGGCTCACTGTGAGTCAATGCACAGCCTATACCAGCAGAGACACACACACACTGCTCTCTATGACACAGTGCACATCCTGTACCATCACACACACACACAGCTTATTGTGATGCAATACAGACTCTACACAACCAAATACACACACACACACGCACAGCTCACTGTGATTCCATGCAGACTCCATACCAGGGCACAAAAACACACAGCACACAACTCAGTGTGATTCAATGCTCACTTTATAACAAAACACACATAGACACACACACGGTTCTCTGTGACTCAGTGCACAGTCCATACCAGCACCGCACACACACTCACAGCTCACCTTGAATCAAAGCACAGCCTACCCCAGCAAACACACACACACAGTTCACTGTGACTCAATGCACAGGCTATACCAGCACACACACATATACACACACAGCTTACTGCGACACAATACAGTCTCTACACCACCAAATACACACACACACACACATGCACAGCTCTATGTGATTCCATGCACATTCCATGCCAGTGCATACAGTCACACAGAACACACCTCAGTTTGACTCAATGCTCACAGTATGCCAAAACATACATAGACACACACACATGGCTCCCTGTTACTTAGTGCACAGTGTATGCTAGCAGAGTTACACACACAAAGAAACACACATGGCTCACTGTGAATCAATACACAGCCTGTACCTCCACACACACACACATACAAACACTCACACACAGCTTAGTGTTACTCAATGCAAAGCATATACCAGCACGTGCACCCACACACACACTCACCTCCCTGTGACTGAGTGCACAGCCTGTACCAGCACACACACATACAAAAACTCACACATGGTTGTGACTCAATGTACAATCCACACCAGCACATACACACACATGACACCTCAGTGTGATCCAATGCTCAGTTTATACCAGCACAACCACACGGCTCACTGTGACTCAGTGCACAGCGTATGACATCACACACACACACACATACACCTCACTGTGACTCAATGTGCAGCCTGTACCTGCACAGAAACAAACACACACATCACTGTGATGTGATATGCAACCTATACCAGCACACACACACACACACACACACCCCAAAGTGTGACTCGATGGTCATCCTACATGAGAACACACAGACACACACATCCCTCACTGTGACACAATGCACAGTCTATACCAGCCTGCACACACTCACATGACACTGTGACTCAATGCACAATCTGTAATAGCCCACACACGAACATGTACACACCTTATTGTGATTCAATGCACAGCCTATATGTGAACACACACACATACTAACATGCACTCACACATGTCTCACGATGACTCAATCGCCTGTACAAGCACACACACATGGCTCACTGGGAGTCAGTGCCCACTCCATACCAGCACCAAACACACAACACAGCTCACTGTGACTCAAGGCACAGTGTATGACAGCACACACACACAGGCACACTCATACCCACATCTCACTGTGCCGGTAAGCCTGTGAAAGCACACGCACAATGAAACAAACACCCCTCACTGTGACTCACTGCATATCCTATACCAGTGCACTCTCACACACACACACATGGCTGACTGTGAATGAATGCACACTCTATACCTGGAAACACACAAACACACACACGGCTCCCTGTGACTCAGTGCACAGGATATGCTAGCAGACATACACACACAGAGAAGCACATACAGCAAACTGTGAGTCAATCCACAGCCCATACCTCGACACATGCACACATACTGACACTCAAAAACACAGCTCAGTGTGATTCAATGCAAATCCTATACCAGAAAGTGCACACACACACACACAAACCTCCCTATGAATCAGTGCATAGCATATAACATCACACACATACACCTCACTGTGACTCAATGTGCTGCCTCTACCTGCACATACACCCACAAACAACTCAATATGACTCAATGTGCAGGCTGTACCAGCACACACACACACATGTGCACACACACCTCAGTGTGCCTCAATTGTCAGCCTATACCAGAACACACAGACACAAACACCTCTCACTCTGACTCAATGCACAACCTATACCAGCATGCACACACACTCACATGGCACAGTGAATCAAGGCACAATGTTACAAGCACATGCACACACACCTCAGAGTGACTCAAAGCTCAGCCTATACCAGCACACACGCACACGCACACACACATGCACAGATGCAGGCCTCACTGTGACTCAATGCACAGCCTATACCAGAACACACACACACCCCAACACGCACTCACACATGGCTCACTGGTACTCAATCAATCGCCTATACCAGCACACACGCACACAGCTCACTGTGACTCAATGCAGTCTGTATCATCACACACTCACACACGCACCCATGAGTCAATAATGCCCATACCAGCACAATAAAGCCCATACCAGCACACAAACTCACATGCACACACACACACACGAGACTGTGACTGAAAACGCTTCCTGTACCAGCACACACACACACAAACACTACACTGTGACTCAATGCACAGCCTATACGAGCACACATATACACACACACTCAGCTCACAGTGACTGAATACAGAGTCTATATCAGCGCACACACAGACACACAGACACACACAGCCCACTGTGTCTCAATGGTCATCCAATGCCAGTACACACACACACACAGACACGCAAACACACACACTAGTTCATGTCAAAGTGGATTAAACCACAGTCCATACCATCACAGACACAAACACACCGCACTACTCACCGTGACTCAATGCACAGTCTACACCAGCAAATACACATACACACACAACTCCCACACATTTAACTGTGACTCAGTGCTGTGACTATAGCAGCTCGCCACACACACATGGTTCACTGTGACTCAATGCACAGCCAATAACTGTACACACATACACACACACACACCGCTCAGTGATTCAATGCAAATCCCATATCAGCATACACATACACATACACTCACCTAGGTGTGACTCAATTCTAGGCCTATAGCAGCACACACACACACCTTACTGTGACTCATGCAGACTCTACAGCACCAAATACACAAACACTAACACAGGGCTGGGATTCAATGCACAGTCCATACCAGCAAAGGCACACACACCACACCACACTGTGACTCAATGCTCAGATTATACCAGCACACACACACGGCTCACTCTGTCCTAGTGCACAGCATATAACATCACACACACACACACCCCACATTGTGACTCAATGTGCAGCCTGTACCTGCACATACACACACACACACCTCACTGTGACAAAAAGTGGAGCCTATACCAGCACACACACTCCCCTGTGTGACACAACGGTCAGCCTATACCAGAACACGCAGACACACACACACATAACTGTGACTCAATGCACAGACTATACCAGCGTGCACACAAACACACAGCACTCTGACTCAATGTACAATGTATACCAAAACACACAAGCATACACACACACCTCAGTGGGACTCAATGCACAGCTTATACCAGCACACACACATACACACCTGCACAGATACAGGGTTCACTGTGACTCAATGCACAGCCTATAGAAGAACACACACACATACCATCATGCACACACACATGGCTGACCGTGACTCAATCAATCGCATATACCAGCACACACACACACACGACTCACTGTGACTCAATGCAGTCTCTAGCAGAACAAACACAGACACACACACCCCATGGAATCAATGAAAGCCCACCAACACACACACTCTCATACACACACACACACGGCTCACTGTGACTCAATGCACAGTCTGTATCACCACACACACACACACACATACACCTCAGTTACTCAATGCAAAGACCATACGAGCACACAAACACACAAACACAAATAACTGATTAAATGCTCCACACATACTAGTGCACACACACACAGACATGCTCACTGTGATTCAAGGCACAGTCTACACGAGCACAGTAACACACAAACAACTCATTTTGACTCAATGCGCAGTCTACAGCAGCACACACACACATAACTCACTGTGACTCAATCCACAGCCTATATCAGCACACAGACACACACAAGGCTCACTGTGATTCAATGAAATCTGTAGCACCACACACACACACACAAACACACACATACACCTCAGTGACTCAATGCAAAGCCCATACGAACACTCACAGACACACACTTAACTGTGATTCAGTGCTCAACCTCTACCAGCACACAGACGCACACACAGACACACACACACATGCACGGCTCATTCTGACATAATGTACAGTTCTTACCAGCACAAACACATGCAACACATCTCACTGTAACTCAATGCTCAGACTGTACTTGCACACACACAAGGCTCACTGTGAGTCAATGCACAGCCTATACCAGCAGAGACACACACACACTGCTCTCTATGACACAGTGCACATCCTGTACCATCACACACACACACAGCTTATTGTGATGCAATAGAGACTCTACACAACCAAATACACACACACACACGCACAGCTCACTGTGATTCCATGCAGACTCCATACCAGGGCACAAAAACACACAGCACACAACTCAGTGTGATTCAATGCTCACTTTATACCAAAACACACATAGACACACACACGGTTCTCTGTGACTCAGTGCACAGTCCATACCAGCACCGCACACACACTCACAGCTCACCTTGAATCAAAGCACAGCCTACCCCAGCAAACACACACACACAGTTCACTGTGACTCAATGCACAGGCTATACCAGCACACACACATATACACACACAGCTTACTGCGACACAATACAGTCTCTACACCACCAAATACACACACACACACATGCACAGCTCTATGTGATTCCATGCACATTCCATGCCAGTGCATACAGTCACACAGAACACACCTCAGTTTGACTCAATGCTCACAGTATGCCAAAACATACATAGACACACACACATGGCTCCCTGTTACTTAGTGCACAGTGTATGCTAGCAGAGTTACACACACAAAGAAACACACATGGCTCACTGTGAATCAATACACAGCCTGTACCTCCACACACACACACATACAAACACTCACACACAGCTTAGTGTGACTCAATGCAAAGCATATACCAGCACGTGCACCCACACACACACTCACCTCCCTGTGACTGAGTGCACAGCCTGTACCAGCACACACACATACAAAAACTCACACATGGTTGTGACTCAATGTACAATCCACACCAGCACATACACACACATGACACCTCAGTGTGATCCAATGCTCAGTTTATACCAGCACAACCACACGGCTCACTGTGACTCAGTGCACAGCGTATGACATCACACACACACACACATACACCTCACTGTGACTCAATGTGCAGCCTGTACCTGCACAGAAACAAACACACATATCACTGTGATGCGATATGCAACCTATACCAGCACACACACACACACACACACACCAAAGTGTGACTCAATGGTTATCCTACATGAGAACACACAGACACACACATCCCTCACTGTGACACAATGCACAGTCTATACCAGCCTGCACACACTCACATGACACTGTGACTCAATGCACAATCTGTAATAGCCCCCACACGAACACGTACACACCTTATTGTGATTCAATGCACAGCCTATATGTGAACACACACACATACTAACATGCACTCACACATGTCTCACGATGACTCAATCGCCTGTACAAGCACACACACATGGCTCACTGGGAGTCAGTGCCCACTCCATACCAGCACCAAACACACAACACAGCTCACTGTGACTCAAGGCACAGTGTATGGCAGCACACACACACAGGCACACTGCTACCCACATCTCACTGTGCCGGTAAGCCTGTGAAAGCACACGCACAATGAAACAAACACCCCTCACTGTGACTCACTGCATATCCTATACCAGTGCACTCTCACACACACACACATGGCTGACTGTGAATGAATGCACACTCTATACCTGGAAACACACAAACACACACACGGCTCCCTGTGACTCAGTGCACAGGATATGCTAGCAGACATACACACACAGAGAAGCACATACAGCAAACTGTGAGTCAATCCACAGCCCATACCTCGACACATGCACACATACTGACACTCAAAAACACAGCTCAGTGTGATTCAATGCAAATCCTATACCAGAAAGTGCACACACACACAAACCTCCCTATGAATCAGTGCATAGCGTATAACATCACACACATACACCTCACTTGACTCAATGTGCTGCCTCTACCTGCACATACACCCACAAACAACTCAATATGACTCAATGTGCAGGCTGTACCAGCACACACACACACATGTGCACACACACCTCAGTGTGCCTCAATTGTCAGCCTATACCAGAACACACAGACACAAACACCTCTCACTCTGACTCAATGCACAACCTATACCAGCATGCACACACACTCACATGGCACAGTGAATCAAAGCACAATGTTACAAGCACATGCACACACACCTCAGAGTGACTCAAAGCTCAGCCTATACCAGCACACACGCACACGCACACACACATGCACAGATGCAGGCCTCACTGTGACTCAATGCACAGCCTATACCAGAACACACACACACCCCAACACGCACTCACACATGGCTCACTGGTACTCAATCAATCGCCTATACCAGCACACACGCACACAGCTCACTGTGACTCAATGCAGTCTGTATCACCACACACTCACACACGCACCCATGAGTCAATAATGCCCATACCAGCACAATAAAGCCCATACCAGCACACAAACTCACATGCACACACACACACACGAGACTGTGACTGAAAACGCTTCCTGTACCAGCACACACACACACAAACACTACACTGTGACTCAATGCACAGCCTATACAAGCACACATATACACACACACTCAGCTCACAGTGACTGAATACAGAGTCTATATCAGCGCACACACAGACACACAGACACACACAGCCCACTGTGTCTCAATGGTCATCCAATGCCAGCACACACACACACACAGACACGCAAACACACACACTAGTTCATGTCAAAGTGGATTAAACCACAGTCCATACCATCACAGACACAAACACACCGCACTACTCACCGTGACTCAATGCACAGTCTACACCAGCAAATACACATACACACACAACTCCCACACATTTAACTGTGACTCAGTGCTGTGACTATAGCAGCTCGCCACACACACATGGTTCACTGTGACTCAATGCACAGCCAATAACTGTACACACATACACACACACACACCGCTCAGTGATTCAATGCAAATCCCATATCAGCATACACATACACATACACTCACCTAGGTGTGACTCAATTCTAGGCCTATAGCAGCACACACACACACCTTACTGTGACTCATGCAGACTCTACAGCACCAAATACACAAACACTAACACAGGGCTGGGATTCAATGCACAGTCCATACCAGCAAAGGCACACACACCACACCACACTGTGACTCAATGCTCAGATTATACCAGCACACACACACGGCTCACTGTGTCCTAGTGCACAGCATATAACATCACACACACACACCCCCCACATTGTGACTCAATGTGCAGCCTGTACCTGCACATACACACACACACACCTCACTGTGACAAAAAGTGGAGCCTATACCAGCACACACACTCCCCTGTGTGACACAACGGTCAGCCTATACCAGAACACGCAGACACACACACACATAACTGTGACTCAATGCACAGACTCTACCAGCGTGCACACAAACACACAGCACTCTGACTCAATGTACAATGTATACCAAAACACACAAGCATACACACACACCTCAGTGGGACTCAATGCACAGCTTATACCAGCACACACACATACACACCTGCACAGATACAGGGTTCACTGTGACTCAATGCACAGCCTATAGAAGAACACACACACATACCATCATGCACACACACATGGCTGACCGTGACTCAATCAATCGCATATACCAGCACACACACACACACGACTCACTGTGACTCAATGCAGTCTCTAGCAGAACAAACACAGACACACACACCCCATGGAATCAATGAAAGCCCACCAACACACACACTCTCATACACACACACACACGGCTCACTGTGACTCAATGCACAGTCTGTATCACCACACACACACACACACATACACCTCAGTTACTCAATGCAAAGACCATACGAGCACACAAACACAAATAACTGATTAAATGCTCCACACATACTAGTGCACACACACACAGACATGCTCACTGTGATTCAAGGCACAGTCTACACGAGCACAGTAACACACAAACAACTCATTTTGACTCAATGCGCAGTCTACAGCAGCACACACACACACATAACTCACTGTGACTCAATCCACAGCCTATATCAGCACACAGACACACACAAGGCTCACTGTGATTCAATGAAATCTGTAGCACCACACACACACACAAACACACACATACACCTCAGTGACTCAATGCAAAGCCCATACGAACACTCACAGACACACACCTAACTGTGATTCAGTGCTCAACCTCTACCAGCACACAGACGCACACACAGACACACACACACATGCACGGCTCATTCTGACATAATGTACAGTTCTTACCAGCACAAACACATGCAACACATCTCACTGTAACTCAATGCTCAGACTGTACTTGCACACACACAAGGCTCACTGTGAGTCAATGCACAGCCTATACCAGCAGAGACACACACAAACTGCTCTCTATGACACAGTGCACATCCTGTACCATCACACACACACACAGCTTATTGTGATGCAATAGAGACTCTACACAACCAAATACACACACACACACGCACAGCTCACTGTGATTCCATGCAGACTCCATACCAGGGCACAAAAACACACAGCACACAACTCAGTGTGATTCAATGCTCACTTTATACCAAAACACACATAGACACACACACGGTTCTCTGTGACTCAGTGCACAGTCCATACCAGCACCGCACACACACTCACAGCTCACCTTGAATCAAAGCACAGCCTACCCCAGCAAACACACACACACAGTTCACTGTGACTCAATGCACAGGCTATACCAGCACACACACATATACACACACAGCTTACTGCGACACAATACAGTCTCTACACCACCAAATACACACACACACACATGCACAGCTCTATGTGATTCCATGCACATTCCATGCCAGTGCATACAGTCACACAGAACACACCTCAGTTTGACTCAATGCTCACAGTATGCCAAAACATACATAGACACACACACATGGCTCCCTGTTACTTAGTGCACAGTGTATGCTAGCAGAGTTACACACACAAAGAAACACACATGGCTCACTGTGAATCAATACACAGCCTGTACCTCCACACACACACACACACATACAAACACTCACACACAGCTTAGTGTGACTCAATGCAAAGCATATACCAGCACGTGCACCCACACACACACTCACCTCCCTGTGACTGAGTGCACAGCCTGTACCAGCACACACACATACAAAAACTCACACATGGTTGTGACTCAATGTACAATCCACACCAGCACATACACACACATGACACCTCAGTGTGATCCAATGCTCAGTTTATACCAGCACAACCACACGGCTCACTGTGACTCAGTGCACAGCGTATGACATCACACACACACACACACATACACCTCACTGTGACTCAATGTGCAGCCTGTACCTGCACAGAAACAAACACACACATCACTGTGATGCGATATGCAACCTATACCAGCACACACACACACACACACACACCAAAGTGTGACTCGATGGTCATCCTACATGAGAACACACAGACACACACATCCCTCACTGTGACACAATGCACAGTCTATACCAGCCTGCACACACTCACATGACACTGTGACTCAATGCACAATCTGTAATAGCCCACACACGAACACGTACACACCTTATTGTGATTCAATGCACAGCCTATATGTGAACACACACACATACTAACATGCACTCACACATGTCTCACGATGACTCAATCGCCTGTACAAGCACACACACATGGCTCACTGGGAGTCAGTGCCCACTCCATACCAGCACCAAACACACAACACAGCTCACTGTGACTCAAGGCACAGTGTATGGCAGCACACACACACAGGCACACTCATACCCACATCTCACTGTGCCGGTAAGCCTGTGAAAGCACACGCACAATGAAACAAACACCCTTCACTGTGACTCACTGCATATTCTATACCAGTGCACTCTCACACACACACACATGGCTGACTGTGAATGAATGCACACTCTATACCTGGAAACACACAAACAAACACACACACACACGGCTCCCTGTGACTCAGTGCACAGGATATGCTAGCAGACATACACACACAGAGAAGCACATACAGCAAACTGTGAGTCAATCCACAGCCCATACCTCGACACATGCACACATACTGACACTCAAAAACACAGCTAAGTGTGATTCAATGCAAATCCTATACCAGAAAGTGCACACACACACACACAAACCTCCCTATGAATCAGTGCATAGCGTATAACATCACACACATACACCTCACTGTGACTCAATGTGCTGCCTCTACCTGCACATACACCCACAAACAACTCAATATGACTCAATGTGCAGGCTGTACCAGCACACACACACACATGTGCACACACACCTCAGTGTGCCTCAATTGTCAGCCTATACCAGAACACACAGACACAAACACCTCTCACTCTGACTCAATGCACAACCTATACCAGCATGCACACACACTCACATGGCACAGTGAATCAAGGCACAATGTTACAAGCACATGCACACACACCTCAGAGTGACTCAAAGCTCAGCCTATACCAGCACACACGCACACGCACACACACATGCACAGATGCAGGCCTCACTGTGACTCAATGCACAGCCTATACCAGAATACACACACACCCCAACACGCACTCACACATGGCTCACTGGTACTCAATCAATCGCCTATACCAGCACACACGCACACAGCTCACTGTGACTCAATGCAGTCTGTATCACCACACACTCACACACGCACCCATGAGTCAATAATGCCCATACCAGCACAATAAAGCCCATACCAGCACACAAACTCACATGCACACGCACACACACGAGACTGTGACTGAAAACGCTTCCTGTACCAGCACACACACACACAAACACTACACTGTGACTCAATGCACAGCCTATACGAGCACACATATACACACACACACACAGCTCACAGTGACTGAATACAGAGTCTATATCAGCGCACACACAGACACACAGACACACACAGCCCACTGTGTCTCAATGGTCATCCAGTGCCAGCACACACACACACACACACACATGCAAACACACACACTAGTTCATGTCAAAGTGGATTAAACCACAGTCCATACCATCACAGACACAAACACACCGCACTACTCACTGTGACTCAATGCACAGTCTACACCAGCAAATACACACACAACTCCCACACATTTAACTGTGACTCAGTGCTGTGACTATAGCAGCTCACCACACACACATGGTTCACTGTGACTCAATGCACAGCCAATAACTGTACACACACACACACACACCGCTCAGTGATTCAATGCAAATCCCATATCAGCATACACATACACATACACTCACCTAGGTGTGACTCAATTCTAGGCCTATAGCAGCACACACACACACCTTACTGTGACTCATGCAGACTCTACAGCACCAAATACACAAACACTAACACAGGGCTGGGATTCAATGCACAGTCCATACCAGCAAAGGCACACACACCACACCACACTGTGACTCAATGCTCAGATTATACCAGCACACACACACGGCTCACTCTGTCCTAGTGCACAGCATATAACATCACACACACACACACCCCACACTGTGACTCAATGTGCAGCCTGTACCTGCACATACACACACACACACCTCACTGTGACAAAAAGTGGAGCCTATACCAGCACACACAAACCCCTGTGTGACACAAAGGTCAGCCTATACCAGAACACGCAGACACACACACACATAACTGTGACTCAATGCACAGACTATACCAGCGTGCACACAAACACACAGCACTCTGACTCAATGTACAATGTATACCAAAACACACAAGCATACACACACACCTCAGTGGGACTCAATGCACAGCCTATACCAGCACACACACATACACACCTGCACAGATACAGGGTTCACTGTGACTCAATGCACAGCCTATAGAAGAACACACACACATACCATCATGCACACACACATGGCTGACCGTGACTCAATCAATCGCGTATACCAGCACACACACACACGACTCACTGTGACTCAATGCAGTCTTTAGCACAACAAACACAGACACACACACCCCATGGAATCAATGAAAGCCCACCAACACACACACTCTCATACACACACACACATGGCTCACTGTGACTCAATGCACAGTCTGTATCACCACACACACACACACACATACACCTCAGTTACTCAATGCAAAGACCATACGAGCACACAAACACACAAACACAAATAACTGATTAAATGCTCCACACATACTAGTGCACACACACACAGACATGCTCACTGTGATTCAAGGCACAGTCTACACGAGCACAGTAACACACAAACAACTCATTTTGACTCAATGCGCAGTCTACAGCAGCACACACACACACATAACTCACTGTGACTCAATCCACAGCCTATATCAGCACACAGACACACACAAGGCTCACTGTGATTCAATGAAATCTGTAGCACCACACACACACACAAACACACACATACACCTCAGTGACTCAATGCAAAGCCCATACGAACACTCACAGACACACACCTAACTGTGATTCAGTGCTCAACCTCTACCAGCACACAGACGCACACACAGACACACACACACATGCACGGCTCATTCTGACATAATGTACAGTTCTTACCAGCACAAACACATGCAACACATCTCACTGTAACTCAATGCTCAGACTGTACTTGCACACACACAAGGCTCACTGTGAGTCAATGCACAGCCTATACCAGCAGAGACACACACACACTGCTCTCTATGACACAGTGCACATCCTGTACCATCACACACACACACAGCTTATTGTGATGCAGTAGAGACTCTACACAACCAAATACACACACACACACGCACAGCTCACTGTGATTCCATGCAGACTCCATACCAGGGCACAAAAACACACAGCACACAACTCAGTGTGATTCAATGCTCACTTTATACCAAAACACACATAGACACACACACGGTTCTCTGTGACTCAGTGCACAGTCCATACCAGCACCGCACACACACTCACAGCTCACCTTGAATCAAAGCACAGCCTACCCCAGCAAACACACACACACAGTTCACTGTGACTCAATGCACAGGCTATACCAGCACACACACATATACACACACAGCTTACTGCGACACAATACAGTCTCTACACCACCAAATACACACACACACACATGCACAGCTCTATGTGATTCCATGCACATTCCATGCCAGTGCATACAGTCACACAGAACACACCTCAGTTTGACTCAATGCTCACAGTATGCCAAAACATACATAGACACACACACATGGCTCCCTGTTACTTAGTGCACAGTGTATGCTAGCAGAGTTACACACACAAAGAAACACACATGGCTCACTGTGAATCAATACACAGCCTGTACCTCCACACACACACACATACAAACACTCACACACAGCTTAGTGTGACTCAATGCAAAGCATATACCAGCACGTGCACCCACACACACACTCACCTCCCTGTGACTGAGTGCACAGCCTGTACCAGCACACACACATACAAAAACTCACACATGGTTGTGACTCAATGTACAATCCACACCAGCACATACACACACATGACACCTCAGTGTGATCCAATTCTCAGTTTATACCAGCACAACCACACGGCTCACTGTGACTCAGTGCACAGCGTATGACATCACACACACACACACATACACCTCACTGTGACTCAATGTGCAGCCTGTACCTGCACAGAAACAAACACACACATCACTGTGATGCGATATGCAACCTATACCAGCACACACACACACACACAAACACACACCAAAGTGTGACTCGATGGTCATCCTACATGAGAACACACAGACACACACATCCCTCACTGTGACACAATGCACAGTCTATACCAGCCTGCACACACTCACATGACACTGTGACTCAATGCACAATCTGTAATAGCCCACACACGAACACGTACACACCTTATTGTGATTCAATGCACAGCCTATATGTGAACACACACACATACTAACATGCACTCACACATGTCTCACGATGACTCAATCGTCTGTACAAGCACACACACATGGCTCACTGGGAGTCAGTGCCCACTCCATACCAGCACCAAACACACAACACAGCTCACTGTGACTCAAGGCACAGTGTATGGCAGCACACACACACAGGCACACTCATACCCACATCTCACTGTGCCGGTAAGCCTGTGAAAGCACACGCACAATGAAACAAACACACTTCACTGTGACTCACTGCATATCCTATACCAGTGCACTCTCACACACACACACATGGCTGACTGTGAATGAATGCACACTCTATACCTGGAAACACACAAACACACACACACACACACGGCTCCCTGTGACTCAGTGCACAGGATATGCTAGCAGACATACACACACAGAGAAGCACATACAGCAAACTGTGAGTCAATCCACAGCCCATACCTCGACACATGCACACATACTGACACTCAAAAACACAGCTCAGTGTGATTCAATGCAAATCCTATACCAGAAAGTGCACACACACACACACAAACCTCCCTATGAATCAGTGCATAGCGTATAACATCACACACATACACCTCACTGTGACTCAATGTGCTGCCTCTACCTGCACATACACCCACAAACAACTCAATATGACTCAATGTGCAGGCTGTACCAGCACACACACACACATGTGCACACACACCTCAGTGTGCCTCAATTGTCAGCCTATACCAGAACACACAGACACAAACACCTCTCACTCTGACTCAATGCACAACCTATACCAGCATGCACACACACTCACATGGCACAGTGAATCAAGGCACAATGTAACAAGCACATGCACACACACCTCAGAGTGACTCAAAGCTCAGCCTATACCAGCACACACGCACACGCACACACACATGCACAGATGCAGGCCTCACTGTGACTCAATGCACAGCCTATACCAGAATACACACACACCCCAACACGCACTCACACATGGCTCACTGCTACTCAATCAATCGCCTATACCAGCACACACGCACACAGCTCACTGTGACTCAATGCAGTCTGTATCACCACACACTCACACACGCACCCATGAGTCAATAATGCCCATATCAGCACAATAAAGCCCATACCAGCACACAAACTCACATGCACACACACACACACACGAGACTGTGACTGAAAACGCTTCCTGTACCAGCACACACACACACAAACACTACACTGTGACTCAATGCACAGCCTATACGAGCACACATATACACACACACACACAGCTCACAGTGACTGAATACAGAGTCTATATCAGCGCACACACAGACACACAGACACACACAGCCCACTGTGTCTCAATGGTCATCCAGTGCCAGCACACACACACACACACACACACATGCAAACACACACACTAGTTCATGTCAAAGTGGATTAAACCACAGTCCATACCATCACAGACACAAACACACCGCACTACTCACTGTGACTCAATGCACAGTCTACACCAGCAAATACACACACACACATACACACACAACTCCCACACATTTAACTGTGACTCAGTGCTGTGACTATAGCAGCTCACCACACACACATGGTTCACTGTGACTCAATGCACAGCCAATATCTGTACACACACACACACACACCGCTCAGTGATTCAATGCAAATCCCATATCAGCATACACATACACATACACTCACCTAGGTGTGACTCAATTCTAGGCCTATAGCAGCACACACACACACCTTACTGTGACTCATGCAGACTCTACAGCACCAAATACACAAACACTAACACAGGGCTGGGATTCAATGCACAGTCCATACCAGCAAAGGCACACACACCACACCACACTGTGACTCAATGCTCAGATTATACCAGCACACACACACGGCTCACTGTGTCCTAGTGCACAGCATATAACATCACACACACACACCCCACATTGTGACTCAATGTGAAGCCTGTACCTGCACATACACACACACACACCTCACTGTGACAAAAAGTGGAGCCTATACCAGCATACACACACCACTGTGTGACACAACGGTCAGCCTATACCAGAACACGCAGACACACACACACATAACTGTGACTCAATGCACAGACTATACCAGCGTGCACACAAACACACAGCACTCTGACTCAATGTACAATGTATACCAAAACACACAAGCATACACACACACCTCAGTGGGACTCAATGCACAGCCTATACCAGCACACACACATACACACCTGCACAGATACAGGGTTCACTGTGACTCAATGCACAGCCTATAGAAGAACACACACACATACCATCATGCACACACACATGGCTGACCGTGACTCAATCAATCGCGTATACCAGCACACACACACACACGACTCACTGTGACTCAATGCAGTCTCTAGCAGAACAAACACAGACACACACACCCCATGGAATCAATGAAAGCCCACCAACACACACACTCTCATAAACACACACACAAGGCTCACTGTGACTCAATGCACAGTCTGTATCACCACACACACACACACATACACCTCAGTTACTCAATGCAAAGACCATACGAGCACACAAACACACAAACACAAATAACTGATTAAATGCTCCACACATACTAGTGCACACACACACAGACATGCTCACTGTGATTCAAGGCACAGTCTACACGAGCACAGTAACACACAAACAACTCATTTTGACTCAATGCGCAGTCTACAGCAGCACACACACACACATAACTCACTGTGACTCAATCCACAGCCTATATCAGCACACAGACACACACAAGGCTCACTGTGATTCAATGAAATCTGTAGCACCACACACACACACAAACACACACATACACCTCAGTGACTCAATGCAAAGCCCATATGAACACTCACAGACACACACCTAACTGTGATTCAGTGCTCAACCTCTACCAGCACACAGACGCACACACAGACACACACACACATGCACAGCTCATTCTGACATAATGTACAGTTCTTACCAGCACAAACACATGCAACACATCTCACTGTAACTCAATGCTCAGACTGTACTTGCACACACACAAGGCTCACTGTGAGTCAATGCACAGCCTATACCAGCAGAGACACACACACACTGCTCTCTATGACACAGTGCACATCCTGTACCATCACACACACACAGCTTATTGTGATGCAGTAGAGACTCTACACAACCAAATACACACACACACACGCACAGCTCACTGTGATTCCATGCAGACTCCATACCAGGGCACAAAAACACACAGCACACAACTCAGTGTGATTCAATGCTCACTTTATACCAAAACACACATAGACACACACACGGTTCTCTGTGACTCAGTGCACAGTCCATACCAGCACCGCACACACACTCACAGCTCACCTTGAATCAAAGCACAGCCTACCCCAGCAAACACACACACACCGTTCACTGTGACTCAATGCACAGGCTATACCAGCACACACACATATACACACACAGCTTACTGCGACACAATACAGTCTCTACACCACCAAATACACACACACACACATGCACAGCTCTATGTGATTCCATGCACATTCCATGCCAGTGCATACAGTCACACAGAACACACCTCAGTTTGACTCAATGCTCACAGTATGCCAAAACATACATAGACACACACACATGGCTCCCTGTTACTTAGTGCACAGTGTATGCTAGCAGAGTTACACACACAAAGAAACACACATGGCTCACTGTGAATCAATACACAGCCTGTACCTCCACACACACACACATACAAACACTCACACACAGCTTAGTGTGACTCAATGCAAAGCATATACCAGCACGTGCACCCACACACACACTCACCTCCATGTGACTGAGTGCACAGCCTGTACCAGCACACACACATACAAAAACTCACACATGGTTGTGACTCAATGTACAATCCACACCAGCACATACACACACATGACACCTCAGTGTGATCCAATGCTCAGTTTATACCAGCACAACCACACGGCTCACTGTGACTCAGTGCACAGCGTATGACATCACACACACACACACATACACCTCACTGTGACTCAATGTGCAGCCTGTACCTGCACAGAAACAAACACACACATCACTGTGATGCGATATGCAACCTATACCAGCACACACACACACACACACACACACCAAAGTGTGACTCGATGGTCATCCTACATGAGAACACACAGACACACACATCCCTCACTGTGACACAATGCACAGTCTATACCAGCCTGCACACACTCACATGACACTGTGACTCAATGCACAATCTGTAATAGCCCACACACGAACACGTACACACCTTATTGTGATTCAATGCACAGCCTATATGTGAACACACACACATACTAACATGCACTCACACATGTCTCACGATGACTCAATCGTCTGTACAAGCACACACACATGGCTCACTGGGAGTCAGTGCCCACTCCATACCAGCACCAAACACACAACACAGCTCACTGTGACTCAAGGCACAGTGTATGGCAGCACACACACACAGGCACACTCATACCCACATCTCACTGTGCCGGTAAGCCTGTGAAAGCACACGCACAATGAAACAAACACCCTTCACTGTGACTCACTGCATATCCTATACCAGTGCACTCTCACACACACACACATGGCTGACTGTGAATGAATGCACACTCTATACCTGGAAACACACAAACACACACACACACACACGGCTCCCTGTGACTCAGTGCACAGGATATGCTAGCAGACATACACACACAGAGAAGCACATACAGCAAACTGTGAGTCAATCCACAGCCCATACCTCGACACATGCACACATACTGACACTCAAAAACACAGCTCAGTGTGATTCAATGCAAATCCTATACCAGAAAGTGCACACACACACACACAAACCTCCCTATGAATCAGTGCATAGCGTATAACATCACACACATACACCTCACTGTGACTCAATGTGCTGCCTCTACCTGCACATACACCCACAAACAACTCAATATGACTCAATGTGCAGGCTGTACCAGCACACACACACACATGTGCACACACACCTCAGTGTGCCTCAATTGTCAGCCTATACCAGAACACACAGACACAAACACCTCTCACTCTGACTCAATACACAACCTATACCAGCATGCACACACACTCACATGGCACAGTGAATCAAGGCACAATGTTACAAGCACATGCACACACACCTCAGAGTGACTCAAAGCTCAGCCTATACCAGCACACACGCACACGCACACACACATGCACAGATGCAGGCCTCACTGTGACTCAATGCACAGCCTATACCAGAATACACACACAACCCAACACGCACTCACACATGGCTCACTGGTACTCAATCAATCGCCTATACCAGCACACACGCACACAGCTCACTGTGACTCAATGCAGTCTGTATCACCACACACTCACACACGCACCCATGAGTCAATAATGCCCATATCAGCACAATAAAGCCCATACCAGCACACAAACTCACATGCACACACACACACACGAGACTGTGACTGAAAACGCTTCCTGTACCAGCACACACACACACAAACACTACACTGTGACTCAATGCACAGCCTATACGAGCACACATATACACACACACACACAGCTCACAGTGACTGAATACAGAGTCTATATCAGCGCACACACAGACACACAGACACACACAGCCCACTGTGTCTCAATGGTCATCCAGTGCCAGCACACACACACACACACACACACATGCAAACACACACACTAGTTCATGTCAAAGTGGATTAAACCACAGTCCATACCATCACAGACACAAACACACCGCACTACTCACTGTGACTCAATGCACAGTCTACACCAGCAAATACACACACACACATACACACACAACTCCCACACATTTAACTGTGACTCAGTGCTGTGACTATAGCAGCTCACCACACACACATGGTTCACTGTGACTCAATGCACAGCCAATAACTGTACACACACACACACACACCGCTCAGTGATTCAATGCAAATCCCATATCAGCATACACATACACATACACTCACCTAGGTGTGACTCAATTCTAGGCCTATAGCAGCACACACACACACCTTACTGTGACTCATGCAGACTCTACAGCACCAAATACACAAACACTAACACAGGGCTGGGATTCAATGCACAGTCCATACCAGCAAAGGCACACACACCACACCACACTGTGACTCAATGCTCAGATTATACCAGCACACACACACGGCTCACTCTGTCCTAGTGCACAGCATATAACATCACACACACACACACCCCACACTGTGACTCAATGTGCAGCCTGTACCTGCACATACACACACACACACCTCACTGTGACAAAAAGTGGAGCCTATACCAGCACACACACACCCCTGTGTGACACAAAGGTCAGCCTATACCAGAACACGCAGACACACACACACATAACTGTGACTCAATGCACAGACTATACCAGCGTGCACACAAACACACAGCACTCTGACTCAATGTACAATGTATACCAAAACACACAAGCATACACACACACCTCAGTGGGACTCAATGCACAGCCTATACCAGCACACACACATACACACCTGCACAGATACAGGGTTCACCGTGACTCAATGCACAGCCTATAGAAGAACACACACACATACCATCATGCACACACACATGGCTGACCGTGACTCAATCAATCGCGTATACCAGCACACACACACACGACTCACTGTGACTCAATGCAGTCTTTAGCACAACAAACACAGACACACACACCCCATGGAATCAATGAAAGCCCACCAACACACACACTCTCATACACACACACACATGGCTCACTGTGACTCAATGCACAGTCTGTATCACCACACACACACACACACATACACCTCAGTTACTCAATGCAAAGACCATACGAGCACACAAACACACAAACACAAATAACTGATTAAATGCTCCACACATACTAGTGCACACACACACAGACATGCTCACTGTGATTCAAGGCACAGTCTACACGAGCACAGTAACACACAAACAACTCATTTTGACTCAATGCGCAGTCTACAGCAGCACACACACACACATAACTCACTGTGACTCAATCCACAGCCTATATCAGCACACAGACACACACAAGGCTCACTGTGATTCAATGAAATCTGTAGCACCACACACACACACAAACACACACATACACCTCAGTGACTCTATGCAAAGCCCATACGAACACTCACAGACACACACCTAACTGTGATTCAGTGCTCAACCTGTACCAGCACACAGACGCACACACAGACACACACACACATGCACGGCTCATTCTGACATAATGTACAGTTCTTACCAGCACAAACACATGCAACACATCTCACTGTAACTCAATGCTCAGACTGTACTTGCACACACACAAGGCTCACTGTGAGTCAATGCACAGCCTATACCAGCAGAGACACACACACACTGCTCTCTATGACACAGTGCACATCCTGTACCATCACACACACACACAGCTTATTGTGATGCAGTAGAGACTCTACACAACCAAATACACACACACACACGCACAGCTCACTGTGATTCCATGCAGACTCCATACCAGGGCACAAAAACACACAGCACACAACTCAGTGTGATTCAATGCTCACTTTATACCAAAACACACATAGACACACACACGGTTCTCTGTGACTCAGTGCACAGTCCATACCAGCACCGCACACACACTCACAGCTCACCTTGAATCAAAGCACAGCCTACCCCAGCAAACACACACACACAGTTCACTGTGACTCAATGCACAGGCTATACCAGCACACACACATATACACACACAGCTTACTGCGACACAATACAGTCTCTACACCACCAAATACACACACACACACATGCACAGCTCTATGTGATTCCATGCACATTCCATGCCAGTGCATACAGTCACACAGAACACACCTCAGTTTGACTCAATGCTCACAGTATGCCAAAACATACATAGACACACACACATGGCTCCCTGTTACTTAGTGCACAGTGTATGCTAGCAGAGTTACACACACAAAGAAACACACATGGCTCACTGTGAATCAATACACAGCCTGTACCTCCACACACACACACATACAAACACTCACACACAGCTTAGTGTGACTCAATGCAAAGCATATACCAGCACGTGCACCCACACACACACTCACCTCCCTGTGACTGAGTGCACAGCCTGTACCAGCACACACACATACAAAAACTCACACATGGTTGTGACTCAATGTACAATCCACACCAGCACATACACACACATGACACCTCAGTGTGATCCAATTCTCAGTTTATACCAGCACAACCACACGGCTCACTGTGACTCAGTGCACAGCGTATGACATCACACACACACACACATACACCTCACTGTGACTCAATGTGCAGCCTGTACCTGCACAGAAACAAACACACACATCACTGTGATGCGATATGCAACCTATACCAGCACACACACACACACACACACACACCAAAGTGTGACTCGATGGTCATCCTACATGAGAACACACAGACACACACATCCCTCACTGTGACACAATGCACATTCTATACCAGCCTGCACACACTCACATGACACTGTGACTCAATGCACAATCTGTAATAGCCCACACACGAACACGTACACACCTTATTGTGATTCAATGCACAGCCTATATGTGAACACACACACATACTAACATGCACTCACACATGTCTCACGATGACTCAATCGTCTGTACAAGCACACACACATGGCTCACTGGGAGTCAGTGCCCACTCCATACCAGCACCAAACACACAACACAGCTCACTGTGACTCAAGGCACAGTGTATGGCAGCACACACACACAGGCACACTCATACCCACATCTCACTGTGCCGGTAAGCCTGTGAAAGCACACGCACAATGAAAGAAACACCCTTCACTGTGACTCACTGCATATCCTATACCAGTGCACTCTCACACACACACACATGGCTGACTGTGAATGAATGCACACTCTATACCTGGAAACACACAAACACACACACACACACACGGCTCCCTGTGACTCAGTGCACAGGATATGCTAGCAGACATACACACACAGAGAAGCACATACAGCAAACTGTGAGTCAATCCACAGCCCATACCTCGACACATGCACACATACTGACACTCAAAAACACAGCTCAGTGTGATTCAATGCAAATCCTATACCAGAAAGTGCACACACACACACACAAACCTCCCTATGAATCAGTGCATAGCGTATAACATCACACACATACACCTCACTGTGACTCAATGTGCTGCCTCTACCTGCACATACACCCACAAACAACTCAATATGACTCAATGTGCAGGCTGTACCAGCACACACACACACATGTGCACACACACCTCAGTGTGCCTCAATTGTCAGCCTATACCAGAACACACAGACACAAACACCTCTCACTCTGACTCAATGCACAACCTATACCAGCATGCACACACACTCACATGGCACAGTGAATCAAGGCACAATGTTACAAGCACATGCACACACACCTCAGAGTGACTCAAAGCTCAGCCTATACCAGCACACACGCACACGCACACACACATGCACAGATGCAGGCCTCACTGTGACTCAATGCACAGCCTATACCAGAATACACACACAACCCAACACGCACTCACACATGGCTCACTGGTACTCAATCAATCGCCTATACCAGCACACACGCACACAGCTCACTGTGACTCAATGCAGTCTGTATCACCACACACTCACACACGCACCCATGAGTCAATAATGCCCATATCAGCACAATAAAGCCCATACCAGCACACAAACTCACATGCACACACACACACACGAGACTGTGACTGAAAACGCTTCCTGTACCAGCACACACACACACAAACACTACACTGTGACTCAATGCACAGCCTATACGAGCACACATATACACACACACACACAGCTCACTGTGACTGAATACAGAGTCTATATCAGCGCACACACAGACACACAGACACACACAGCCCACTGTGTCTCAATGGTCATCCAGTGCCAGCACACACACACACACACACACACATGCAAACACATACACTAGTTCATGTCAAAGTGGATTAAACCACAGTCCATACCATCACAGACACAAACACACCGCACTACTCACTGTGACTCAATGCACAGTCTACACCAGCAAATACACACACACACATACACACACAACTCCCACACATTTAACTGTGACTCAGTGCTGTGACTATAGCAGCTCACCACACACACATGGTTCACTGTGACTCAATGCACAGCCAATATCTGTACACACACACACACACACCGCTCAGTGATTCAATGCAAATCCCATATCAGCATACACATACACATACACTCACCTAGGTGTGACTCAATTCTAGGCCTATAGCAGCACACACACACACCTTACTGTGACTCATGCAGACTCTACAGCACCAAATACACAAACACTAACACAGGGCTGGGATTCAATGCACAGTCCATACCAGCAAAGGCACACACACCACACCACACTGTGACTCAATGCTCAGATTATACCAGCACACACACACGGCTCACTCTGTCCTAGTGCACAGCATATAACATCACACACACACACACCCCACACTGTGACTCAATGTGCAGCCTGTACCTGCACATACACACACACACACCTCACTGTGACAAAAAGTGGAGCCTATACCAGCACACACACACCCCTGTGTGACACAAAGGTCAGCCTATACCAGAACACGCAGACACACAAACACATAACTGTGACTCAATGCACAGACTATACCAGCGTGCACACAAACACACAGCACTCTGACTCAATGTACAATGTATACCAAAACACACAAGCATACACACACACCTCAGTGGGACTCAATGCACAGCCTATACCAGCACACACACATACACACCTGCACAGATACAGGGTTCACCGTTACTCAATGCACAGCCTATAGAAGAACACACACACATACCATCATGCACACACACATGGCTGACCGTGACTCAATCAATCGCGTATACCAGCACACACACACATGACTCACTGTGACTCAATGCAGTCTTTAGCACAACAAACACAGACACACACACCCCATGGAATCAATGAAAGCCCACCAACACACACACTCTCATACACACACACACATGGCTCACTGTGACTCAATGCACAGTCTGTATCACCACACACACACACACACATACACCTCAGTTACTCAATGCAAAGACCATACGAGCACACAAACACACAAACACAAATAACTGATTAAATGCTCCACACATACTAGTGCACACACACACAGACATGCTCACTGTGATTCAAGGCACAGTCTACACGAGCACAGTAACACACAAACAACTCATTTTGACTCAATGCGCAGTCTACAGCAGCACACACACACACATAACTCACTGTGACTCAATCCACAGCCTATATCAGCACACAGACACACACAAGGCTCACTGTGATTCAATGAAATCTGTAGCACCACACACACACACAAACACACACATACACCTCAGTGACTCTATGCAAAGCCCATACGAACACTCACAGACACACACCTAACTGTGATTCAGTGCTCAACCTGTACCAGCACACAGACGCACACACAGACACACACACACATGCACGGCTCATTCTGACATAATGTACAGTTCTTACCAGCACAAACACATGCAACACATCTCACTGTAACTCAATGCTCAGACTGTACTTGCACCCACACAAGGCTCACTCTGAGTCAATGCACAGCCTATACCAGCAGAGACACACACACACTGCTCTCTATGACACAGTGCACATCCTGTACCATCACACACACACACAGCTTATTGTGATGCAATAGAGACTCTACACAACCAAATACACACACACACACGCACAGCTCACTGTGATTCCATGCAGACTCCATATCAGTGCACAAAAACACACAGCACACAACTCAGTGTGATTCAATGCTCACTTTATACCAAAACACACATAGACACACACACGGTTCTCTGTGACTCAGTGCACAGTCCATACCAGCACCGCACACACACTCACAGCTCACCTTGAATCAAAGCACAGCCTACCCCAGCAAACACACACACACAGTTCACTGTGACTCAATGCACAGGCTATACCAGCACACACACATATACACACACAGCTTACTGTGACACAATACAGTCTCTACACCACCAAATACACACACACACACATGCACAGCTCTATGTGATTCCATGCACATTCCATGCCAGTGCATACAGTCACACAGAACACACCTCAGTTTGACTCAATGCTCACAGTATGCCAAAACATACATAGACACACACACATGGCTCCCTGTTACTTAGTGCACAGTGTATGCTAGCAGAGTTATACACACAAAGAAACACACATGGCTCACTGTGAATCAATACACAGCCTGTACCTCCACACACACACACATACAAACACTCACACACAGCTTAGTGTGACT
Source organism: Globicephala melas (assembly GCF_963455315.2). Taxonomy (NCBI): domain Eukaryota; kingdom Metazoa; phylum Chordata; class Mammalia; order Artiodactyla; family Delphinidae; genus Globicephala; species Globicephala melas. The sequence goes on along the minus strand of NC_083336.1, from coordinate 2,142,401 downwards.
CAATGCAAAGCATATACCAGCACGTGCACCCACACACACACTCACCTCCATGTGACTGAGTGCACAGCCTGTACCAGCACACACACATACAAAAACTCACACATGGTTGTGACTCAATGTACAATCCACACCAGCACATACACAGACATGACACCTCAGTGTGATCCAATTCTCAGTTTATACCAGCACAACCACACGGCTCACTGTGACTCAGTGCACAGCGTATGACATCACACACACACACACATACACCTCACTGTGACTCAATGTGCAGCCTGTACCTGCACAGAAACAAACACACACATCACTGTGATGCGATATGCAACCTATACCAGCACACACACACACACACACACACACCAAAGTGTGACTCGATGGTCATCCTACATGAGAACACACAGACACACACATCCCTCACTGTGACACAATGCACAGTCTATACCAGCCTGCACACACTCACATGACACTGTGACTCAATGCACAATCTGTAATAGCCCACACACGAACACGTACACACCTTATTGTGATTCAATGCACAGCCTATATGTGAACACACACACATACTAACATGCACTCACACATGTCTCACGATGACTCAATCGTCTGTACAAGCACACACACATGGCTTACTGGGAGTCAGTGCCCACTCCATACCAGCACCAAACACACAACACAGCTCACTGTGACTCAAGGCACAGTGTATGGCAGCACACACACACAGGCACACTCATACCCACATCTCACTGTGCCAGTAAGCCTGTGAAAGCACACGCACAATGAAAGAAACACCCTTCACTGTGACTCACTGCATATCCTATACCAGTGCACTCTCACACACACACACATGGCTGACTGTGAATGAATGCACACTCTATACCTGGAAACACACAAACACACACACACACACACGGCTCCCTGTGACTCAGTGCACAGGATATGCTAGCAGACATACACACACAGAGAAGCACATACAGCAAACTGTGAGTCAATCCACAGCCCATACCTCGACACATGCACACATACTGACACTCAAAAACACAGCTCAGTGTGATTCAATGCAAATCCTATACCAGAAAGTGCACACACACACACACAAACCTCCCTATGAATCAGTGCATAGCGTATAACATCACACACATACACCTCACTGTGACTCAATGTGCTGCCTCTACCTGCACATACACCCACAAACAACTCAATATGACTCAATGTGCAGGCTGTACCAGCACACACACACACATGTGCACACACACCTCAGTGTGCCTCAATTGTCAGCCTATACCAGAACACACAGACACAAACACCTCTCACTCTGACTCAATGCACAACCTATACCAGCATGCACACACACTCACATGGCACAGTGAATCAAGGCACAATGTTACAAGCACATGCACACACACCTCAGAGTGACTCAAAGCTCAGCCTATACCAGCACACACGCACACGCACACACACATGCACAGATGCAGGCCTCACTGTGACTCAATGCACAGCCTATACCAGAATACACACACACCCCAACACGCACTCACACATGGCTCACTGGTACTCAATCAATCGCCTATACCAGCACACACGCACACAGCTCACTGTGACTCAATGCAGTCTGTATCACCACACACTCACACACGCACCCATGAGTCAATAATGCCCATACCAGCACAATAAAGCCCATACCAGCACACAAACTCACATGCACACACACACACACGAGACTGTGACTGAAAACGCTTCCTGTACCAGCACACACACACACAAACACTACACTGTGACTCAATGCACAGCCTATACGAGCACACATATACACACACACACACAGCTCACAGTGACTGAATACAGAGTCTATATCAGCGCACACACAGACACACAGACACACACAGCCCACTGTGTCTCAATGGTCATCCAGTGCCAGCACACACACACACACACACACACATGCAAACACACACACTAGTTCATGTCAAAGTGGATTAAACCACAGTCCATACCATCACAGACACAAACACACCGCACTACTCACTGTGACTCAATGCACAGTCTACACCAGCAAATACACACACACACATACACACACAACTCCCACACATTTAACTGTGACTCAGTGCTGTGACTATAGCAGCTCACCACACACACATGGTTCACTGTGACTCAATGCACAGCCAATAACTGTACACACACACACACACACCGCTCAGTGATTCAATGCAAATCCCATATCAGCATACACATACACATACACTGACCTAGGTGTGACTCAATTCTAGGCCTATAGCAGCACACACACACACCTTACTGTGACTCATGCAGACTCTACAGCACCAAATACACAAACACTAACACAGGGCTGGGATTCAATGCACAGTCCATACCAGCAAAGGCACACACACCACACCACACTGTGACTCAATGCTCAGATTATACCAGCACACACACACGGCTCACTCTGTCCTAGTGCACAGCATATAACATCACACACACACACACCCCACACTGTGACTCAATGTGCAGCCTGTACCTGCACATACACACACACACACCTCACTGTGACAAAAAGTGGAGCCTATACCAGCACACACACACCACTGTGTGACACAACGGTCAGCCTATACCAGAACACGCAGACACACACACACATAACTGTGACTCAATGCACAGACTATACCAGCGTGCACACAAACACACAGCACTCTGACTCAATGTACAATGTATACCAAAACACACAAGCATACACACACACCTCAGTGGGACTCAATGCACAGCCTATACCAGCACACACACATACACACCTGCACAGATACAGGGTTCACTGTGACTCAATGCACAGCCTATAGAAGAACACACACACATACCATCATGCACACACACATGGCTGACCGTGACTCAATCAATCGCGTATACCAGCACACACACACACGACTCACTGTGACTCAATGCAGTCTTTAGCACAACAAACACAGACACACACACCCCATGGAATCAATGAAAGCCCACCAACACACACACTCTCATACACACACACACATGGCTCACTGTGACTCAATGCACAGTCTGTATCACCACACACACACACACACATACACCTCAGTTACTCAATGCAAAGACCATACGAGCACACAAACACACAAACACAAATAACTGATTAAATGCTCCACACATACTAGTGCACACACACACAGACATGCTCACTGTGATTCAAGGCACAGTCTACACGAGCACAGTAACACACAAACAACTCATTTTGACTCAATGCGCAGTCTACAGCAGCACACACACACACATAACTCACTGTGACTCAATCCACAGCCTATATCAGCACACAGACACACACAAGGCTCACTGTGATTCAATGAAATCTGTAGCACCACACACACACACACAAACACACACATACACCTCAGTGACTCAATGCAAAGCCCATACGAACACTCACAGACACACACCTAACTGTGATTCAGTGCTCAACCTCTACCAGCACACTGACGCACACACAGACACACACACACATGCACGGCTCATTCTGACATAATGTACAGTTCTTACCAGCACAAACACATGCAACACATCTCACTGTAACTCAATGCTCAGACTGTACTTGCACACACACAAGGCTCACTGTGAGTCAATGCACAGCCTATACCAGCAGAGACACACACACACTGCTCTCTATGACACAGTGCACATCCTGTACCATCACACACACACAGCTTATTGTGATGCAGTAGAGACTCTACACAACCAAATACACACACACACACGCACAGCTCACTGTGATTCCATGCAGACTCCATACCAGGGCACAAAAACACACAGCACACAACTCAGTGTGATTCAATGCTCACTTTATACCAAAACACACATAGACACACACACGGTTCTCTGTGACTCAGTGCAGAGTCCATACCAGCACCGCACACACACTCACAGCTCACCTTGAATCAAAGCACAGCCTACCCCAGCAAACACACACACACAGTTCACTGTGACTCAATGCACAGGCTATACCAGCACACACACATATACACACACAGCTTACTGCGACACAATACAGTCTCTACACCACCAAATACACACACACACACATGCACAGCTCTATGTGATTCCATGCACATTCCATGCCAGTGCATACAGTCACACAGAACACACCTCAGTTTGACTCAATGCTCACAGTATGCCAAAACATACATAGACACACACACATGGCTCCCTGTTACTTAGTGCACAGTGTATGCTAGCAGAGTTACACACACAAAGAAACACACATGGCTCACTGTGAATCAATACACAGCCTGTACCTCCACACACACACACATACAAACACTCACACACAGCTTAGTGTGACTCAATGCAAAGCATATACCAGCACGTGCACCCACACACACACTCACCTCCCTGTGACTGAGTGCACAGCCTGTACCAGCACACACACATACAAAAACTCACACATGGTTGTGACTCAATGTACAATCCACACCAGCACATACACACACATGACACCTCAGTGTGATCCAATGCTCAGTTTATACCAGCACAACCACACGGCTCACTGTGACTCAGTGCACAGCGTATGACATCACACACACACACACATACACCTCACTGTGACTCAATGTGCAGCCTGTACCTGCACAGAAACAAACACACACACACACCAAAGTGTGACTCGATGGTCATCCTACATGAGAACACACAGACACACACATCCCTCACTGTGACACAATGCACAGTCTATACCAGCCTGCACACACTCACATGACACTGTGACTCAATGCACAATCTGTAATAGCCCACACACGAACACGTACACACCTTATTGTGATTCAATGCACAGCCTATATGTGAACACACACACATACTAACATGCACTCACACATGTCTCACGATGACTCAATCGCCTGTACAAGCACACACACATGGCTCACTGGGAGTCAGTGCCCACTCCATACCAGCACCAAACACACAACACAGCTCACTGTGACTCAAGGCACAGTGTATGGCAGCACACACACACAGGCACACTCATACCCACATCTCACTGTGCCGGTAAGCCTGTGAAAGCACACGCACAATGAAACAAACACCCTTCACTGTGACTCACTGCATATCCTATACCAGTGCACTCTCACACACACACACATGGCTGACTGTGAATGAATGCACACTCTATACCTGGAAACACACAAACACACACACGGCTCCCTGTGACTCAGTGCACAGGATATGCTAGCAGACATACACACACAGAGAAGCACATACAGCAAACTGTGAGTCAATCCACAGCCCATACCTCGACACATGCACACATACTGACACTCAAAAACACAGCTCAGTGTGATTCAATGCAAATCCTATACCAGAAAGTGCACACACACACACACAAACCTCCCTATGAATCAGTGCATAGCGTATAACATCACACACATACACCTCACTGTGACTCAATGTGCTGCCTCTACCTGCACATACACCCACAAACAACTCAATATGACTCAATGTGCAGGCTGTACCAGCACACACACACACATGTGCACACACACCTCAGTGTGCCTCAATTGTCAGCCTATACCAGAACACACAGACACAAACACCTCTCACTCTGACTCAATGCACAACCTATACCAGCATGCACACACACTCACATGGCACAGTGAATCAAGGCACAATGTTACAAGCACATGCACACACACCTCAGAGTGACTCAAAGCTCAGCCTATACCAGCACACACGCACACGCACACACACATGCACAGATGCAGGCCTCACTGTGACTCAATGCACAGCCTATACCAGAACACACACACACCCCAACACGCACTCACACATGGCTCACTGGTAATCAATCGCCTATACCAGCACACACGCACACAGCTCACTGTGACTCAATGCAGTCTGTATCACCACACACTCACACACACACGCATGAGTCAATAATGCCCATACCAGCACAATAAAGCCCATACCAGCACACAAACTCACATGCACACACACACACACGAGACTGTGACTGAAAACGCTTCCTGTACCAGCACACACACACACAAACACTACACTGTGACTCAATGCACAGCCTATACGAGCACACATATACACACACACACACAGCTCACAGTGACTGAATACAGAGTTTATATCAGCGCACACACAGACACACAGACACACACAGCCCACTGTGTCTCAATGGTCATTCAGTGCCAGCACACACACACACACACAGACATGCAAACACACACACTAGTTCATGTCAAAGTGGATTAAACCACAGTCCATACCATCACAGACACAAACACACCGCACTACTCACTGTGACTCAATGCACAGTCTACACCAGCAAATACACACACACACATACACACACAACTCCCACACTTTTAAATGTGACTCAGTGCTGTGACTATAGCAGCTCGCCACACACACATGGTTCACTGTGACTCAATGCACAGCCAATAACTGTACACACATACACACACACACACCGCTCAGTGATTCAATGCAAATCCCATATCAGCATACACATACACATACACTCACCTAGGTGTGACTCAATTCTAGGCCTATAGCAGCACACACACACACCTTACTGTGACTCATGCAGACTCTACAGCACCAAATACACAAACACTAACACAGGGCTGGGATTCAATGCACAGTCCATACCAGCAAAGGCACACACACCACACCACACTGTGACTCAATGCTCAGATTATACCAGCACACACACACGGCTCACTGTGTCCTAGTGCACAGCATATAACATCACACACACACACACCCCACACTGTGACTCTATGTGCAGCCTGTACCTGCACATACACACACACACACCTCACTGTGACAAAAAGTGGAGCCTATACCAGCACACACACTCCCCTGTGTGACACAACGGTCAGCCTATACCAGAACACGCAGACACACACACACATAACTGTGACTCAATGCACAGACTATACCAGCATGCACACAAACACACAGCACTCTGACTCAATGTACAATGTATACCAAAACACACAAGCATACACACACACCTCAGTAGGACTCAATGCACAGCCTATAGAAGAACACACACACATACACACCTGCACAGATACAGGGTTCACTGTGACTCAATGCAGAGCCTATAGAAGAACACACACACATACCATCATGCACACACACACGACTCACTGTGACTCAATGCAGTCTCTAGCACAACAAACACAGACACACACACCCCATGGAATCAATGAAAGCCCACCAACACACACACTCTCATACACACACACACATGGCTCACTGTGACTCAATGCACAGTCTGTATCACCACACACACACACACACATACACCTCAGTTACTCAATGCAAAGACCATACGAGCACACAAACACACAAACACAAATAACTGATTAAATGCTCCACACATACTAGTGCACACACACACAGACATGCTCACTGTGATTCAAGGCACAGTCTACACGAGCACAGTAACACACAAACAACTCATTTTGACTCAATGCGCAGTCTACAGCAGCACACACACACACATAACTCACTGTGACTCAATCCACAGCCTATATCAGCACACAGACACACACAAGGCTCACTGTGATTCAATGAAATCTGTAGCACCACACACACACACACAAACACACACATACACCTCAGTGACTCAATGCAAAGCCCATACGAACACTCACAGACACACACCTAACTGTGATTCAGTGCTCAACCTCTACCAGCACACAGACGCACACACAGACACACACACACATGCACGGCTCATTCTGACATAATGTACAGTTCTTACCAGCACAAACACATGCAACACATCTCACTGTAACTCAATGCTCAGACTGTACTTGCACACACACAAGGCTCACTGTGAGTCAATGCACAGCCTATACCAGCAGAGACACACACACACTGCTCTCTATGACACAGTGCACATCCTGTACCATCACACACACACAGCTTATTGTGATGCAGTAGAGACTCTACACAACCAAATACACACACACACACGCACAGCTCACTGTGATTCCATGCAGACTCCATACCAGGGCACAAAAACACACAGCACACAACTCAGTGTGATTCAATGCTCACTTTATACCAAAACACACATAGACACACACACGGTTCTCTGTGACTCAGTGCACAGTCCATACCAGCACTGCACACACACTCACAGCTCACCTTGAATCAAAGCACAGCCTACCCCAGCAAACACACACACACAGTTCACTGTGACTCAATGCACAGGCTATACCAGCACACACACATATACACACACAGCTTACTGCGACACAATACATTCTCTACACCACCAAATACACACACACACACATGCACAGATGCAGGCCTCACTGTGACTCAATGCACAGCCTATACCAGAATACACACACACCCCAACACGCACTCACACATGGCTCACTGGTACTCAATCAATCGCCTATACCAGCACACACGCACACAGCTCACTGTGACTCAATGCAGTCTGTATCACCACACACTCACACACGCACCCATGAGTCAATAATGCCCATACCAGCACAATAAAGCCCATACCAGCACACAAACTCACATGCACACACACACACACGAGACTGTGACTGAAAACGCTTCCTGTACCAGCACACACACACACAAACACTACACTGTGACTCAATGCACAGCCTATACGAGCACACATATACACACACACACACAGCTCACAGTGACTGAATACAGATTCTATATCAGCGCACACACAGACACACAGACACACACAGCCCACTGTGTCTCAATGGTCATCCAGTGCCAGCACACACACACACACACACACACATGCAACCACACACACTAGTTCATGTCAAAGTGGATTAAACCACAGTCCATACCATCACAGACACAAACACACCGCACTACTCACTGTGACTCAATGCACAGTCTACACCAGCAAATACACACACACACATACACACACAACTCCCACACATTTAACTGTGACTCAGTGCTGTGACTATAGCAGCTCACCACACACACATGGTTCACTGTGACTCAATGCACAGCCAATAACTGTACACACACACACACACACCGCTCAGTGATTCAATGCAAATCCCATATCAGCATACACATACACATACACTCACCTAGGTGTGACTCAATTCTAGGCCTATAGCAGCACACACACACACCTTACTGTGACTCATGCAGACTCTACAGCACCAAATACACAAACACTAACACAGGGCTGGGATTCAATGCACAGTCCATACCAGCAAAGGCACACACACCACACCACACTGTCTCTCAATGCTCAGATTATACCAGCACACACACACGGCTCACTGTGTCCTAGTGCACAGCATATAACATCACACACACACACCCCCCACAGTGTGACTCAATGTGAAGCCTGTACCTGCACATACACACACACACACACCTCACTGTGACAAAAAGTGGAGCCTATACCAGCACACACACACCACTGTGTGACACAACGGTCAGCCTATACCAGAACACGCAGACACACACACACATAACTGTGACTCAATGCACAGACTATACCAGCGTGCACACAAACACACAGCACTCTGACTCAATGTACAATGTATACCAAAACACACAAGCATACACACACACCTCAGTGGGACTCAATGCACAGCCTATACCAGCACACACACATACACACCTGCACAGATACAGGGTTCACTGTGACTCAATGCACAGCCTATAGAAGAACACACACACATACCATCATGCACACACACATGGCTGACCGTGACTCAATCAATCGCGTATACCAGCACACACACACACACGACTCACTGTGACTCAATGCAGTCTCTAGCAGAACAAACACAGACACACACACCCCATGGAATCAATGAAAGCCCACCAACACACACACTCTCATACACACACACACACGGCTCACTGTGACTCAATGCACAGTCTGTATCACCACACACACACACACACATACACCTCAGTTACTCAATGCAAAGACCATACGAGCACACAAACACACAAACACAAATAACTGATTAAATGCTCCACACATACTAGTGCACACACACACAGACATGCTCACTGTGATTCAAGGCACAGTCTACAGGAGCACAGTAACACACAAACAACTCATTTTGACTCAATGCGCAGTCTACAGCAGCACACACACACATAACTCACTGTGACTCAATCCACAGCCTATATCAGCACACAGACACACACAAGGCTCACTGTGATTCAATGAAATCTGTAGCACCACACACACACACAAACACACACATACACCTCAGTGACTCTATGCAAAGCCCATACGAACACTCACAGACACACACCTAACTGTGATTCAGTGCTCAACCTGTACCAGCACACAGACGCACACACAGACACACACACACATGCACGGCTCATTCTGACATAATGTACAGTTCTTACCAGCACAAACACATGCAACACATCTCACTGTAACTCAATGCTCAGACTGTACTTGCACACACACAAGGCTCACTGTGAGTCAATGCACAGCCTATACCAGCAGAGACACACACACACTGCTCTCTATGACACAGTGCACATCCTGTACCATCACACACACACACAGCTTATTGTGATGCAATAGAGACTCTACACACCCAAATACACACACACACACGCACAGCTCACTGTGATTCCATGCAGACTCCATACCAGGGCACAAAAACACACAGCACACAACTCAGTGTGATTCAATGCTCACTTTATACCAAAACACACATAGACACACACACGGTTCTCTGTGACTCAGTGCACAGTCCATACCAGCACCGCACACACACTCACAGCTCACCTTGAATCAAAGCACAGCCTACCCCAGCAAACACACACACACAGTTCACTGTGACTCAATGCACAGGCTATACCAGCACACACACATATACACACACAGCTTACTGCGACACAATACAGTCTCTACACCACCAAATACACACACACACACATGCACAGCTCTATGTGATTCCATGCACATTCCATGCCAGTGCATACAGTCACACAGAACACACCTCAGTTTGACTCAATGCTCACAGTATGCCAAAACATACATAGACACACACACATGGCTCCCTGTTACTTAGTGCACAGTGTATGCTAGCAGAGTTACACACACAAAGAAACACACATGGCTCACTGTGAATCAATACACAGCCTGTACCTCCACACACACACACATACAAACACTCACACACAGCTTAGTGTGACTCAATGCAAAGCATATACCAGCACGTGCACCCACACACACACTCACCTCCATGTGACTGAGTGCACAGCCTGTACCAGCACACACACATACAAAAACTCACACATGGTTGTGACTCAATGTACAATCCACACCAGCACATACACACACATGACACCTCAGTGTGATCCAATTCTCAGTTTATACCAGCACAACCACACGGCTCACTGTGACTCAGTGCACAGCGTATGACATCACACACACACACACATACACCTCACTGTGACTCAATGTGCAGCCTGTACCTGCACAGAAACAAACACACACATCACTGTGATGCGATATGCAACCTATACCAGCACACACACACACACACACACACACCAAAGTGTGACTCGATGGTCATCCTACATGAGAACACACAGACACACACATCCCTCACTGTGACACAATGCACAGTCTATACCAGCCTGCACACACTCACATGACACTGTGACTCAATGCACAATCTGTAATAGCCCACACACGAACACGTACACACCTTATTGTGATTCAATGCACAGCCTATATGTGAACACACACACATACTAACATGCACTCACACATGTCTCACGATGACTCAATCGTCTGTACAAGCACACACACATGGCTTACTGGGAGTCAGTGCCCACTCCATACCAGCACCAAACACACAACACAGCTCACTGTGACTCAAGGCACAGTGTATGGCAGCACACACACACAGGCACACTCATACCCACATCTCACTGTGCCGGTAAGCCTGTGAAAGCACACGCACAATGAAACAAACACACTTCACTGTGACTCACTGCATATCCTATACCAGTGCACTCTCACACACACACACATGGCTGACTGTGAATGAATGCACACTCTATACCTGGAAACACACAAACACACACACACACACACGGCTCCCTGTGACTCAGTGCACAGGATATGCTAGCAGACATACACACACAGAGAAGCACATACAGCAAACTGTGAGTCAATCCACAGCCCATACCTCGACACATGCACACATACTGACACTCAAAAACACAGCTCAGTGTGATTCAATGCAAATCCTATACCAGAAAGTGCACACACACACACACAAACCTCCCTATGAATCAGTGCATAGCGTATAACATCACACACATACACCTCACTGTGACTCAATGTGCTGCCTCTACCTGCACATACACCCACAAACAACTCAATATGACTCAATGTGCAGGCTGTACCAGCACACACACACACATGTGCACACACACCTCAGTGTGCCTCAATTGTCAGCCTATACCAGAACACACAGACACAAACACCTCTCACTCTGACTCAATGCACAACCTATACCAGCATGCACACACACTCACATGGCACAGTGAATCAAGGCACAATGTTACAAGCACATGCACACACACCTCAGAGTGACTCAAAGCTCAGCCTATACCAGCACACACGCACACGCACACACACATGCACAGATGCAGGCCTCACTGTGACTCAATGCACAGCCTATACCAGAATACACACACACCCCAACACGCACTCACACATGGCTCACTGGTACTCAATCAATCGCCTATACCAGCACACACGCACACAGCACACTGTGACTCAATGCAGTCTGTATCACCACACACTCACACACGCACCCATGAGTCAATAATGCCCATATCAGCACAATAAAGCCCATACCAGCACACAAACTCACATGCACACACACACACACGAGACTGTGACTGAAAACGCTTCCTGTACCAGCACACACACACACAAACACTACACTGTGACTCAATGCACAGCCTATACGAGCACACATATACACACACACACACAGCTCACAGTGACTGAATACAGAGTCTATATCAGCGCACACACAGACACACAGACACACACAGCCCACTGTGTCTCAATGGTCATCCAGTGCCAGCACACACACACACACACACACACATGCAAACACACACACTAGTTCATGTCAAAGTGGATTAAACCACAGTCCATACCATCACAGACACAAACACACCGCACTACTCACTGTGACTCAATGCACAGTCTACACCAGCAAATACACACACACACATACACACACAACTCCCACACATTTAACTGTGACTCAGTGCTGTGACTATAGCAGCTCACCACACACACATGGTTCACTGTGACTCAATGCACAGCCAATAACTGTACACACACACACACACACCGCTCAGTGATTCAATGCAAATCCCATATCAGCATACACATACACATACACTCACCTAGGTGTGACTCAATTCTAGGCCTATAGCAGCACACACACACACCTTACTGTGACTCATGCAGACTCTACAGCACCAAATACACAAACACTAACACAGGGCTGGGATTCAATGCACAGTCCATACCAGCAAAGGCACACACACCACACCACACTGTGACTCAATGCTCAGATTATACCAGCACACACACACGGCTCACTCTGTCCTAGTGCACAGCATATAACATCACACACACACACACCCCACACTGTGACTCAATGTGCAGCCTGTACCTGCACATACACACACACACACCTCACTGTGACAAAAAGTGGAGCCTATACCAGCACACACACACCCCTGTGTGACACAAAGGTCAGCCTATACCAGAACACGCAGACACACACACACATAACTGTGACTCAATGCACAGACTATACCAGCGTGCACACAAACACACAGCACTCTGACTCAATGTACAATGTATACCAAAACACACAAGCATACACACACACCTCAGTGGGACTCAATGCACAGCCTATACCAGCACACACACATACACACCTGCACAGATACAGGGTTCACTGTGACTCAATGCACAGCCTATAGAAGAACACACACACATAACATCATGCACACACACATGGCTGACCGTGACTCAATCAATCGCGTATACCAGCACACACACACACGACTCACTGTGACTCAATGCAGTCTTAACACAACAAACACAGACACACACACCCCATGGAATCAATGAAAGCCCACCAACACACACACTCTCATACACACACACACATGGCTCACTGTGACTCAATGCACAGTCTGTATCACCACACACACACACACACATACACCTCAGTTACTCAATGCAAAGACCATACGAGCACACAAACACACAAACACAAATAACTGATTAAATGCTCCACACATACTAGTGCACACACACACAGACATGCTCACTGTGATTCAAGGCACAGTCTACACGAGCACAGTAACACACAAACAACTCATTTTGACTCAATGCGCAGTCTACAGCAGCACACACACACACATAACTCACTGTGACTCAATCCACAGCCTATATCAGCACACAGACACACACAAGGCTCACTGTGATTCAATGAAATCTGTAGCACCACACACACACACAAACACACACATACACCTCAGTGACTCAATGCAAAGCCCATACGAACACTCACAGACACACACCTAACTGTGATTCAGTGCTCAACCTCTACCAGCACACAGACGCACACACAGACACACACACACATGCACGGCTCATTCTGACATAATGTACAGTTCTTACCAGCACAAACACATGCAACACATCTCACTGTAACTCAATGCTCAGACTGTACTTGCACACACACAAGGCTCACTGTGAGTCAATGCACAGCCTATACCAGCAGAGACACACACACACTGCTCTCTATGACACAGTGCACATCCTGTACCATCACACACACACACAGCTTATTGTGATGCAGTAGAGACTCTACACAACCAAATACACACACACACACGCACAGCTCACTGTGATTCCATGCAGACTCCATACCAGGGCACAAAAACACACAGCACACAACTCAGTGTGATTCAATGCTCACTTTATACCAAAACACACATAGACACACACACGGTTCTCTGTGACTCAGTGCAGAGTCCATACCAGCACCGCACACACACTCACAGCTCACCTTGAATCAAAGCACAGCCTACCCCAGCAAACACACACACACAGTTCACTGTGACTCAATGCACAGGCTATACCAGCACACACACATATACACACACAGCTTACTGCGACACAATACAGTCTCTACACCACCAAATACACACACACACACATGCACAGCTCTATGTGATTCCATGCACATTCCATGCCAGTGCATACAGTCACACAGAACACACCTCAGTTTGACTCAATGCTCACAGTATGCCAAAACATACATAGACACACACACATGGCTCCCTGTTACTTAGTGCACAGTGTATGCTAGCAGAGTTACACACACAAAGAAACACACATGGCTCACTGTGAATCAATACACAGCCTGTACCTCCACACACACACACATACAAACACTCACACACAGCTTAGTGTGACTCAATGCAAAGCATATACCAGCACGTGCACCCACACACACACTCACCTCCCTGTGACTGAGTGCACAGCCTGTACCAGCACACACACATACAAAAACTCACACATGGTTGTGACTCAATGTACAATCCACACCAGCACATACACACACATGACACCTCAGTGTGATCCAATGCTCAGTTTATACCAGCACAACCACACGGCTCACTGTGACTCAGTGCACAGCGTATGACATCACACACACACACACATACACCTCACTGTGACTCAATGTGCAGCCTGTACCTGCACAGAAACAAACACACACACACACCAAAGTGTGACTCGATGGTCATCCTACATGAGAACACACAGACACACACATCCCTCACTGTGACACAATGCACAGTCTATACCAGCCTGCACACACTCACATGACACTGTGACTCAATGCACAATCTGTAATAGCCCACACACGAACACGTACACACCTTATTGTGATTCAATGCACAGCCTATATGTGAACACACACACATACTAACATGCACTCACACATGTCTCACGATGACTCAATCGCCTGTACAAGCACACACACATGGCTCACTGGGAGTCAGTGCCCACTCCATACCAGCACCAAACACACAACACAGCTCACTGTGACTCAAGGCACAGTGTATGGCAGCACACACACACAGGCACACTCATACCCACATCTCACTGTGCCGGTAAGCCTGTGAAAGCACACGCACAATGAAACAAACACCCTTCACTGTGACTCACTGCATATCCTATACCAGTGCACTCTCACACACACACACATGGCTGACTGTGAATGAATGCACACTCTATACCTGGAAACACACAAACACACACACGGCTCCCTGTGACTCAGTGCACAGGATATGCTAGCAGACATACACACACAGAGAAGCACATACAGCAAACTGTGAGTCAATCCACAGCCCATACCTCGACACATGCACACATACTGACACTCAAAAACACAGCTCAGTGTGATTCAATGCAAATCCTATACCAGAAAGTGCACACACACACACACAAACCTCCCTATGAATCAGTGCATAGCGTATAACATCACACACATACACCTCACTGTGACTCAATGTGCTGCCTCTACCTGCACATACACCCACAAACAACTCAATATGACTCAATGTGCAGGCTGTACCAGCACACACACACACATGTGCACACACACCTCAGTGTGCCTCAATTGTCAGCCTATACCAGAACACACAGACACAAACACCTCTCACTCTGACTCAATGCACAACCTATACCAGCATGCACACACACTCACATGGCACAGTGAATCAAGGCACAATGTTACAAGCACATGCACACACACCTCAGAGTGACTCAAAGCTCAGCCTATACCAGCACACACGCACACGCACACACACATGCACAGATGCAGGCCTCACTGTGACTCAATGCACAGCCTATACCAGAACACACACACACCCCAACACGCACTCACACATGGCTCACTGGTAATCAATCGCCTATACCAGCACACACGCACACAGGTCACTGTGACTCAATGCAGTCTGTATCACCACACACTCACACACACACGCATGAGTCAATAATGCCCATACCAGCACAATAAAGCCCATACCAGCACACAAACTCACATGCACACACACACACACGAGACTGTGACTGAAAACGCTTCCTGTACCAGCACACACACACACAAACACTACACTGTGACTCAATGCACAGCCTATACGAGCACACATATACACACACACACAGCTCACAGTGACTGAATACAGAGTTTATATCAGCGCACACACAGACACACAGACACACACAGCCCACTGTGTCTCAATGGTCATTCAGTGCCAGCACACACACACACACACAGACATGCAAACACACACACTAGTTCATGTCAAAGTGGATTAAACCACAGTCCATACCATCACAGACACAAACACACCGCACTACTCACTGTGACTCAATGCACAGTCTACACCAGCAAATACACACACACACATACACACACAACTCCCACACTTTTAACTGTGACTCAGTGCTGTGACTATAGCAGCTCGCCACACACACATGGTTCACTGTGACTCAATGCACAGCCAATAACTGTACACACATACACACACACACACCGCTCAGTGATTCAATGCAAATCCCATATCAGCATACACATACACATACACTCACCTAGGTGTGACTCAATTCTAGGCCTATAGCAGCACACACACACACCTTACTGTGACTCATGCAGACTCTACAGCACCAAATACACAAACACTAACACAGGGCTGGGATTCAATGCACAGTCCATACCAGCAAAGGCACACACACCACACCACACTGTGACTCAATGCTCAGATTATACCAGCACACACACACGGCTCACTGTGTCCTAGTGCACAGCATATAACATCACACACACACACCCCCCACACTGTGACTCTATGTGCAGCCTGTACCTGCACATACACACACACACACCTCACTGTGACAAAAAGTGGAGCCTATACCAGCACACACACTCCCCTGTGTGACACAACGGTCAGCCTATACCAGAACACGCAGACACACACACACATAACTGTGACTCAATGCACAGACTATACCAGCATGCACACAAACACACAGCACTCTGACTCAATGTACAATGTATACCAAAACACACAAGCATACACACACACCTCAGTAGGACTCAATGCACAGCCTATAGAAGAACACACACACATACACACCTGCACAGATACAGGGTTCACTGTGACTCAATGCAGAGCCTATAGAAGAACACACACACATACCATCATGCACACACACACGACTCACTGTGACTCAATGCAGTCTCTAGCACAACAAACACAGACACACACACCCCATGGAATCAATGAAAGCCCACCAACACACACACTCTCATACACACACACACATGGCTCACTGTGACTCAATGCACAGTCTGTATCACCACACACACACACACACATACACCTCAGTTACTCAATGCAAAGACCATACGAGCACACAAACACACAAACACAAATAACTGATTAAATGCTCCACACATACTAGTGCACACACACACAGACATGCTCACTGTGATTCAAGGCACAGTCTACACGAGCACAGTAACACACAAACAACTCATTTTGACTCAATGCGCAGTCTACAGCAGCACACACACACACATAACTCACTGTGACTCAATCCACAGCCTATATCATATCAGCACACAGACACACACAAGGCTCACTGTGATTCAATGAAATCTGTAGCACCACACACACACACAAACACACACATACACCTCAGTGACTCAATGCAAAGCCCATACGAACACTCACAGACACACACCTAACTGTGATTCAGTGCTCAACCTCTACCAGCACACAGACGCACACACAGACACACACACACATGCACGGCTCATTCTGACATAATGTACAGTTCTTACCAGCACAAACACATGCAACACATCTCACTGTAACTCAATGCTCAGACTGTACTTGCACACACACAAGGCTCACTGTGAGTCAATGCACAGCCTATACCAGCAGAGACACACACACACTGCTCTCTATGACACAGTGCACATCCTGTACCATCACACACACACAGCTTATTGTGATGCAGTAGAGACTCTACACAACCAAATACACACACACACACGCACAGCTCACTGTGATTCCATGCAGACTCCATACCAGGGCACAAAAACACACAGCACACAACTCAGTGTGATTCAATGCTCACTTTATACCAAAACACACATAGACACACACACGGTTCTCTGTGACTCAGTGCACAGTCCATACCAGCACCGCACACACACTCACAGCTCACCTTGAATCAAAGCACAGCCTACCCCAGCAAACACACACACACAGTTCACTGTGACTCAATGCACAGGCTATACCAGCACACACACATATACACACACAGCTTACTGCGACACAATACATTCTCTACACCACCAAATACACACACACACACATGCACAGATGCAGGCCTCACTGTGACTCAATGCACAGCCTATACCAGAATACACACACACCCCAACACGCACTCACACATGGCTCACTGGTACTCAATCAATCGCCTATACCAGCACACACGCACACAGCTCACTGTGACTCAATGCAGTCTGTATCACCACACACTCACACACGCACCCATGAGTCAATAATGCCCATACCAGCACAATAAAGCCCATACCAGCACACAAACTCACATGCACACACACACACACGAGACTGTGACTGAAAACGCTTCCTGTACCAGCACACACACACACAAACACTACACTGTGACTCAATGCACAGCCTATACGAGCACACATATACACACACACACACAGCTCACAGTGACTGAATACAGATTCTATATCAGCGCACACACAGACACACAGACACACACAGCCCACTGTGTCTCAATGGTCATCCAGTGCCAGCACACACACACACACACACACACATGCAACCACACACACTAGTTCATGTCAAAGTGGATTAAACCACAGTCCATACCATCACAGACACAAACACACCGCACTACTCACTGTGACTCAATGCACAGTCTACACCAGCAAATACACACACACACATACACACACAACTCCCACACATTTAACTGTGACTCAGTGCTGTGACTATAGCAGCTCACCACACACACATGGTTCACTGTGACTCAATGCACAGCCAATAACTGTACACACACACACACACACCGCTCAGTGATTCAATGCAAATCCCATATCAGCATACACATACACATACACTCACCTAGGTGTGACTCAATTCTAGGCCTATAGCAGCACACACACACACCTTACTGTGACTCATGCAGACTCTACAGCACCAAATACACAAACACTAACACAGGGCTGGGATTCAATGCACAGTCCATACCAGCAAAGGCACACACACCACACCACACTGTCTCTCAATGCTCAGATTATACCAGCACACACACACGGCTCACTGTGTCCTAGTGCACAGCATATAACATCACACACACACACCCCCCACACTGTGACTCAATGTGAAGCCTGTACCTGCACATACACACACACACACCTCACTGTGACAAAAAGTGGAGCCTATACCAGCACACACACACCCCTGTGTGACACAACGGTCAGCCTATACCAGAACACGCAGACACACACACACATAACTGTGACTCAATGCACAGACTATACCAGCGTGCACACAAACACACAGCACTCTGACTCAATGTACAATGTATACCAAAACACACAAGCATACACACACACCTCAGTGGGACTCAATGCACAGCCTATACCAGCACACACACATACACACCTGCACAGATACAGGGTTCACTGTGACTCAATGCACAGCCTATAGAAGAACACACACACATACCATCATGCACACACACATGGCTGACCGTGACTCAATCAATCGCGTATACCAGCACACACACACACGACTCACTGTGACTCAATGCAGTCTTTAGCACAACAAACACAGACACACACACCCCATGGAATCAATGAAAGCCCACCAACACACACACTCTCATACACACACACACATGGCTCACTGTGACTCAATGCACAGTCTGTATCACCACACACACACACACACATACACCTCAGTTACTCAATGCAAAGACCATACGAGCACACAAACACACAAACACAAATAACTGATTAAATGCTCCACACATACTAGTGCACACACACACAGACATGCTCACTGTGATTCAAGGCACAGTCTACACGAGCACAGTAACACACAAACAACTCATTTTGACTCAATGCGCAGTCTACAGCAGCACACACACACACATAACTCACTGTGACTCAATCCACAGCCTATATCAGCACACAGACACACACAAGGCTCACTGTGATTCAATGAAATCTGTAGCACCACACACACACACAAACACACACATACACCTCAGTGACTCAATGCAAAGCCCATACGAACACTCACAGACACACACCTAACTGTGATTCAGGGCTCAACCTGTACCAGCACACAGACGCACACACAGACACACACACACATGCACGGCTCATTCTGACATAATGTACAGTTCTTACCAGCACAAACACATGCAACACATCTCACTGTAACTCAATGCTCAGACTGTACTTGCACACACACAAGGCTCACTGTGAGTCAATGCACAGCCTATACCAGCAGAGACACACACACACTGCTCTCTATGACACAGTGCACATCCTGTACCATCACACACACACACAGCTTATTGTGATGCAGTAGAGACTCTACACAACCAAATACACACACACACACGCACAGCTCACTGTGATTCCATGCAGACTCCATACCAGGGCACAAAAACACACAGCACACAACTCAGTGTGATTCAATGCTCACTTTATACCAAAACACACATAGACACACACACGGTTCTCTGTGACTCAGTGCACAGTCCATACCAGCACCGCACACACACTCACAGCTCACCTTGAATCAAAGCACAGCCTACCCCAGCAAACACACACACACAGTTCACTGTGACTCAATGCACAGGCTATACCAGCACACACACATATACACACACAGCTTACTGCGACACAATACAGTCTCTACACCACCAAATACACACACACACACATGCACAGCTCTATGTGATTCCATGCACATTCCATGCCAGTGCATACAGTCACACAGAACACACCTCAGTTTGACTCAATGCTCACAGTATGCCAAAACATACATAGACACACACACATGGCTCCCTGTTACTTAGTGCACAGTGTATGCTAGCAGAGTTACACACACAAAGAAACACACATGGCTCACTGTGAATCAATACACAGCCTGTACCTCCACACACACACACATACAAACACTCACACACAGCTTAGTGTGACTCAATGCAAAGCATATACCAGCACGTGCACCCACACACACACTCACCTCCCTGTGACTGAGTGCACAGCCTGTACCAGCACACACACATACAAAAACTCACACATGGTTGTGACTCAATGTACAATCCACACCAGCACATACACACACATGACACCTCAGTGTGATCCAATGCTCAGTTTATACCAGCACAACCACACGGCTCACTGTGACTCAGTGCACAGCGTATGACATCACACACACACACACATACACCTCACTGTGACTCAATGTGCAGCCTGTACCTGCACAGAAACAAACACACACATCACTGTGATGCGATATGCAACCTATACCAGCACACACACACACACACACACACCAAAGTGTGACTCGATGGTCATCCTACATGAGAACACACAGACACACACATCCCTCACTGTGACACAATGCACAGTCTATACCAGCCTGCACACACTCACATGACACTGTGACTCAATGCACAATCTGTAATAGCCCACACACGAACACGTACACACCTTATTGTGATTCAATGCACAGCCTATATGTGAACACACACACATACTAACATGCACTCACACATGTCTCACGATGACTCAATCGCCTGTACAAGCACACACACATGGCTCACTGGGAGTCAGTGCCCACTCCATACCAGCACCAAACACACAACACAGCTCACTGTGACTCAAGGCACAGTGTATGGCAGCACACACACACAGGCACACTCCTACCCACATCTCACTGTGCCGGTAAGCCTGTGAAAGCACACGCACAATGAAACAAACACCCCTCACTGTGACTCACTGCATATCCTATACCAGTGCACTCTCACACACACACACATGGCTGACTGTGAATGAATGCACACTCTATACCTGGAAACACAAAAACACACACACGGCTCCCTGTGACTCAGTGCACAGGATATGCTAGCAGACATACACACACAGAGAAGCACATACAGCAAACTGTGAGTCAATCCACAGCCCATACCTCGACACATGCACACATACTGACACTCAAAAACACAGCTCAGTGTGATTCAATGCAAATCCTATACCAGAAAGTGCACACACACACAAACCTCCCTATGAATCAGTGCATAGCGTATAACATCACACACATACACCTCACTTGACTCAATGTGCTGCCTCTACCTGCACATACACCCACAAACAACTCAATATGACTCAATGTGCAGGCTGTACCAGCACACACACACACATGTGCACACACACCTCAGTGTGCCTCAATTGTCAGCCTATACCAGAACACACAGACACAAACACCTCTCACTCTGACTCAATGCACAACCTATACCAGCATGCACACACACTCACATGGCACAGTGAATCAAGGCACAATGTTACAAGCACATGCACACACACCTCAGAGTGACTCAAAGCTCAGCCTATACCAGCACACACGCACACGCACACACACATGCACAGATGCAGGCCTCACTGTGACTCAATGCACAGCCTATACCAGAACACACACACACCCCAACACGCACTCACACATGGCTCACTGGTACTCAATCAATCGCCTATACCAGCACACACGCACACAGCTCACTGTGACTCAATGCAGTCTGTATCACCACACACTCACACACGCACCCATGAGTCAATAATGCCCATACCAGCACAATAAAGCCCATACCAGCACACAAACTCACATGCACACACACACACACGAGACTGTGACTGAAAACGCTTCCTGTACCAGCACACACACACACAAACACTACACTGTGACTCAATGCACAGCCTATACAAGCACACATATACACACACACTCAGCTCACAGTGACTGAATACAGAGTCTATATCAGCGCACACACAGACACACAGACACACACAGCCCACTGTGTCTCAATGGTCATCCAATGCCAGCACACACACACACACAGACACGCAAACACACACACTACTTCATGTCAAAGTGGATTAAACCACAGTCCATACCATAACAGACACAAACACACCGCATTACTCACCGTGACTCAATGCACAGTCTACACCAGCAAATACACATACACACACAACTCCCACACATTTAACTGTGACTCAGTGCTGTGACTATAGCAGCTCGCCACACACACATGTTTCACTGTGACTCAATGCACAGCCAATAACTGTACACACATACACACACACACACCGCTCAGTGATTCAATGCAAATCCCATATCAGCATACACATACACATACACTCACCTAGGTGTGACTCAATTCTAGGCCTATAGCAGCACACACACACACCTTACTGTGACTCATGCAGACTCTACAGCACCAAATACACAAACACTAACACAGGGCTGGGATTCAATGCACAGTCCATACCAGCAAAGGCACACACACCACACCACACTGTGACTCAATGCTCAGATTATACCAGCACACACACACGGCTCACTGTGTCCTAGTGCACAGCATATAACATCACACACACACACCCCCCACATTGTGACTCAATGTGCAGCCTGTACCTGCACATACACACACACACACCTCACTGTGACAAAAAGTGGAGCTTATACCAGCACACACACTCCCCTGTGTGACACAACGGTCAGCCTATACCAGAACACGCAGACACACACACACATAACTGTGACTCAATGCACAGACTATACCAGCGTGCACACAAACACACAGCACTCTGACTCAATGTACAATGTATACCAAAACACACAAGCATACACACACACCTCAGTGGGACTCAATGCACAGCTTATACCAGCACACACACATACACACCTGCACAGATACAGGGTTCACTGTGACTCAATGCACAGCCTATAGAAGAACACACACAGATACCATCATGCACACACACATGGCTGACCGTGACTCAATCAATCGCATATACCAGCACACACACACACACGACTCACTGTGACTCAATGCAGTCTCTAGCAGAACAAACACAGACACACACACCCCATGGAATCAATGAAAGCCCACCAACACACACACTCTCATACACACACACACACGGCTCACTGTGACTCAATGCACAGTCTGTATCACCACACACACACACACACATACACCTCAGTTACTCAATGCAAAGACCATACGAGCACACAAACACACAAACACAAATAACTGATTAAATGCTCCACACATACTAGTGCACACACACACAGAC
The DNA here is from genome assembly GCF_963455315.2 of Globicephala melas. Lineage (NCBI taxonomy): Eukaryota > Metazoa > Chordata > Mammalia > Artiodactyla > Delphinidae > Globicephala > Globicephala melas. The sequence continues at coordinate 2,116,833 of NC_083336.1, read as the reverse complement.
ATACTCACTGTGATTCAAGGCACAGTCTACACGAGCACAGTAACACACAAACAACTCATTTTGACTCAATGCGCAGTCTACAGCAGCACACACACACACATAACTCACTGTGACTCAATCCACAGCCTATATCAGCACACAGACACACACAAGGCTCACTGTGATTCAATGAAATCTGTAGCACCACACACACACACAAACACACACATACACCTCAGTGACTCAATGCAAAGCCCATACGAACACTCACAGACACACACCTAACTGTGATTCAGTGCTCAACCTCTACCAGCACACAGACGCACACACAGACACACACACACATGCACGGCTCATTCTGACATAATGTACAGTTCTTACCAGCACAAACACATGCAACACATCTCACTGTAACTCAATGCTCAGACTGTACTTGCACACACACAAGGCTCACTGTGAGTCAATGCACAGCCTATACCAGCAGAGACACACACACACTGCTCTCTATGACACAGTGCACATCCTGTACCATCACACACACACACAGCTTATTGTGATGCAATAGAGACTCTACACAACCAAATACACACACACACACGCACAGCTCACTGTGATTCCATGCAGACTCCATACCAGGGCACAAAAACACACAGCACACAACTCAGTGTGATTCAATGCTCACTTTATACCAAAACATACATAGACACACACACGGTTCTCTGTGACTCAGTGCACAGTCCATACCAGCACCGCACACACACTCACAGCTCACCTTGAATCAAAGCACAGCCTACCCCAGCAAACACACACACACAGTTCACTGTGACTCAATGCACAGGCTATACCAGCACACACACATATACACACACAGCTTACTGCGACACAATACAGTCTCTACACCACCAAATACACACACACACACATGCACAGCTCTATGTGATTCCATGCACATTCCATGCCAGTGCATACAGTCACACAGAACACACCTCAGTTTGACTCAATGCTCACAGTATGCCAAAACATACATAGACACACACACATGGCTCCCTGTTACTTAGTGCACAGTGTATGCTAGCAGAGTTACACACACAAAGAAACACACATGGCTCACTGTGAATCAATACACAGCCTGTACCTCCACACACACACACACACACACATACAAACACTCACACACAGCTTAGTGTGACTCAATGCAAAGCATATACCAGCACGTGCACCCACACACACACTCACCTCCCTGTGACTGAGTGCACAGCCTGTACCAGCACACACACATACAAAAACTCACACATGGTTGTGACTCAATGTACAATCCACACCAGCACATACACACACATGACACCTCAGTGTGATCCAATGCTCAGTTTATACCAGCACAACCACACGGCTCACTGTGACTCAGTGCACAGCGTATGACATCACACACACACACACACATACACCTCACTGTGACTCAATGTGCAGCCTGTACCTGCACAGAAACAAACACACACATCACTGTGATGCGATATGCAACCTATACCAGCACACACACACACACACACAGACCAAAGTGTGACTCGATGGTCATCCTACATGAGAACACACAGACACACACATCCCTCACTGTGACACAATGCACAGTCTATACCAGCCTGCACACACTCACATGACACTGTGACTCAATGCACAATCTGTAATAGCCCACACACGAACACGTACACACCTTATTGTGATTCAATGCACAGCCTATATGTGAACACACACACATACTAACATGCACTCACACATGTCTCACGATGACTCAATCGCCTGTACAAGCACACACACATGGCTCACTGGGAGTCAGTGCCCACTCCATACCAGCACCAAACACACAACACAGCTCACTGTGACTCAAGGCACAGTGTATGGCAGCACACACACACAGGCACACTCATACCCACATCTCACTGTGCCGGTAAGCCTGTGAAAGCACACGCACAATGAAACAAACACCCTTCACTGTGACTCACTGCATATCCTATACCAGTGCACTCTCACACACACACACATGGCTGACTGTGAATGAATGCACACTCTATACCTGGAAACACACAAACACACACACACACACGGCTCCCTGTGACTCAGTGCACAGGATATGCTAGCAGACATACACACACAGAGAAGCACATACAGCAAACTGTGAGTCAATCCACAGCCCATACCTCGACACATGCACACATACTGACACTCAAAAACACAGCTCAGTGTGATTCAATGCAAATCCTATACCAGAAAGTGCACACACACACACACAAACCTCCCTATGAATCAGTGCATAGCGTATAACATCACACACATACACCTCACTGTGACTCAATGTGCTGCCTCTACCTGCACATACACCCACAAACAACTCAATATGACTCAATGTGCAGGCTGTACCAGCACACACACACACATGTGCACACACACCTCAGTGTGCCTCAATTGTCAGCCTATACCAGAACACACAGACACAAACACCTCTCACTCTGACTCAATGCACAACCTATACCAGCATGCACACACACTCACATGGCACAGTGAATCAAGGCACAATGTTACAAGCACATGCACACACACCTCAGAGTGACTCAAAGCTCAGCCTATACCAGCACACACGCACACGCACACACACATGCACAGATGCAGGCCTCACTGTGACTCAATGCACAGCCTATACCAGAACACACACACACCCCAACACGCACTCACACATGGCTCACTGGTACTCAATCAATCGCCTATACCAGCACACACGCACACAGCTCACTGTGACTCAATGCAGTCTGTATCACCACACACTCACACACGCACCCATGAGTCAATAATGCCCATACCAGCACAATAAAGCCCATACCAGCACACAAACTCACATGCACACACACACACACGAGACTGTGACTGAAAACGCTTCCTGTACCAGCACACACACACACAAACACTACACTGTGACTCAATGCACAGCCTATACGAGCACACATATACACACACACACACAGCTCACAGTGACTGAATACAGAGTCTATATCAGCGCACACACAGACACACAGACACACACAGCCCACTGTGTCTCAATGGTCATCCAGTGCCAGCACACACACACACACACACACACATGCAAACACACACACTAGTTCATGTCAAAGTGGATTAAACCACAGTCCATACCATCACAGACACAAACACACCGCACTACTCACTGTGACTCAATGCACAGTCTACACCAGCAAATACACACACACACATACACACACAACTCCCACACATTTAACTGTGACTCAGTGCTGTGACTATAGCAGCTCACCACACACACATGGTTCACTGTGACTCAATGCACAGCCAATAACTGTACACACACACACACACACCGCTCAGTGATTCAATGCAAATCCCATATCAGCATACACATACACATACACTCACCTAGGTGTGACTCAATTCTAGGCCTATAGCAGCACACACACACACCTTACTGTGACTCATGCAGACTCTACAGCACCAAATACACAAACACTAACACAGGGCTGGGATTCAATGCACAGTCCATACCAGCAAAGGCACACACACCACACCACACTGTGACTCAATGCTCAGATTATACCAGCACACACACACGGCTCACTCTGTCCTAGTGCACAGCATATAACATCACACACACACACACCCCACACTGTGACTCAATGTGCAGCCTGTACCTGCACATACACACACACACACCTCACTGTGACAAAAAGTGGAGCCTATACCAGCACACACACACCCCTGTGTGACACAAAGGTCAGCCTATACCAGAACACGCAGACACACACACACATAACTGTGACTCAATGCACAGACTATACCAGCGTGCACACAAACACACAGCACTCTGACTCAATGTACAATGTATACCAAAACACACAAGCATACACACACACCTCAGTGGGACTCAATGCACAGCCTATACCAGCACACACACATACACACCTGCACAGATACAGGGTTCACTGTGACTCAATGCACAGCCTATAGAAGAACACACACACATACCATCATGCACACACACATGGCTGACCGTGACTCAATCAATCGCGTATACCAGCACACACACACACGACTCACTGTGACTCAATGCAGTCTTAACACAACAAACACAGACACACACACCCCATGGAATCAATGAAAGCCCACCAACACACACACTCTCATACACACACACACATGGCTCACTGTGACTCAATGCACAGTCTGTATCACCACACACACACACACACATACACCTCAGTTACTCAATGCAAAGACCATACGAGCACACAAACACACAAACACAAATAACTGATTAAATGCTCCACACATACTAGTGCACACACACACAGACATGCTCACTGTGATTCAAGGCACAGTCTACACGAGCACAGTAACACACAAACAACTCATTTTGACTCAATGCGCAGTCTACAGCAGCACACACACACACATAACTCACTGTGACTCAATCCACAGCCTATATCAGCACACAGACACACACAAGGCTCACTGTGATTCAATGAAATCTGTAGCACCACACACACACACAAACACACACATACACCTCAGTGACTCAATGCAAAGCCCATACGAACACTCACAGACACACACCTAACTGTGATTCAGTGCTCAACCTGTACCAGCACACAGACGCACACACAGACACACACACACATGCACGGCTCATTCTGACATAATGTACAGTTCTTACCAGCACAAACACATGCAACACATCTCACTGTAACTCAATGCTCAGACTGTACTTGCACACACACAAGGCTCACTGTGAGTCAATGCACAGCCTATACCAGCAGAGACACACACACACTGCTCTCTATGACACAGTGCACATCCTGTACCATCACACACACACACAGCTTATTGTGATGCAGTAGAGACTCTACACAACCAAATACACACACACACACGCACAGCTCACTGTGATTCCATGCAGACTCCATACCAGGGCACAAAAACACACAGCACACAACTCAGTGTGATTCAATGCTCACTTTATACCAAAACACACATAGACACACACACGGTTCTCTGTGACTCAGTGCACAGTCCATACCAGCACCGCACACACACTCACAGCTCACCTTGAATCAAAGCACAGCCTACCCCAGCAAACACACACACACAGTTCACTGTGACTCAATGCACAGGCTATACCAGCACACACACATATACACACACAGCTTACTGCGACACAATACAGTCTCTACACCACCAAATACACACACACACACATGCACAGCTCTATGTGATTCCATGCACATTCCATGCCAGTGCATACAGTCACACAGAACACACCTCAGTTTGACTCAATGCTCACAGTATGCCAAAACATACATAGACACACACACATGGCTCCCTGTTACTTAGTGCACAGTGTATGCTAGCAGAGTTACACACACAAAGAAACACACATGGCTCACTGTGAATCAATACACAGCCTGTACCTCCACACACACACACATACAAACACTCACACACAGCTTAGTGTGACTCAATGCAAAGCATATACCAGAACGTGCACCCACACACACACTCACCTCCATGTGACTGAGTGCACAGCCTGTACCAGCACACACACATACAAAAACTCACACATGGTTGTGACTCAATGTACAATCCACACCAGCACATACACACACATGACACCTCAGTGTGATCCAATTCTCAGTTTATACCAGCACAACCACACGGCTCACTGTGACTCAGTGCACAGCGTATGACATCACACACACACACACATACACCTCACTGTGACTCAATGTGCAGCCTGTACCTGCACAGAAACAAACACACACATCACTGTGATGCGATATGCAACCTATACCAGCACACACACACACACACACACACACACCAAAGTGTGACTCGATGGTCATCCTACATGAGAACACACAGACACACACATCCCTCACTGTGACACAATGCACAGTCTATACCAGCCTGCACACACTCACATGACACTGTGACCCAATGCACAATCTGTAATAGCCCACACATGAACACGTACACACCTTATTGTGATTCAATGCACAGCCTATATGTGAACACACACACATACTAACATGCACTCACACATGTCTCACGATGACTCAATCGCCTGTACAAGCACACACACATGGCTCACTGGGAGTCAGTGCCCACTCCATACCAGCACCAAACACACAACACAGCTCACTGTGACTCAAGGCACAGTGTATGGCAGCACACACACACAGGCACACTCATACCCACATCTCACTGTGCCGGTAAGCCTGTGAAAGCACACGCACAATGAAACAAACACCCTTCACTGTGACTCACTGCATATTCTATACCAGTGCACTCTCACACACACACACATGGCTGACTGTGAATGAATGCACACTCTATACCTGGAAACACACACACACACACACACACACACACGGCTCCCTGTGACTCAGTGCACAGGATATGCTAGCAGACATACACACACAGAGAAGCACATACAGCAAACTGTGAGTCAATCCACAGCCCATACCTCGACACATGCACACATACTGACACTCAAAAACACAGCTCAGTGTGATTCAATGCAAATCCTATACCAGAAAGTGCACACACACACACACAAACCTCCCTATGAATCAGTGCATAGCGTATAACATCACACACATACACCTCACTGTGACTCAATGTGCTGCCTCTACCTGCACATACACCCACAAACAACTCAATATGACTCAATGTGCAGGCTGTACCAGCACACACACACACATGTGCACACACACCTCAGTGTGCCTCAATTGTCAGCCTATACCAGAACACACAGACACAAACACCTCTCACTCTGACTCAATGCACAACCTATACCAGCATGCACACACACTCACATGGCACAGTGAATCAAGGCACAATGTTACAAGCACATGCACACACACCTCAGAGTGACTCAAAGCTCAGCCTATACCAGCACACACGCACACGCACACACACATGCACAGATGCAGGCCTCACTGTGACTCAATGCACAGCCTATACCAGAACACACACACACCCCAACACGCACTCACACATGGCTCACTGGTACTCAATCAATCGCCTATACCAGCACACACGCACACAGCTCACTGTGACTCAATGCAGTCTGTATCACCACACACTCACACACGCACCCATGAGTCAATAATGCCCATACCAGCACAATAAAGCCCATACCAGCACACAAACTCACATGCACACACACACACACGAGACTGTGACTGAAAACGCTTCCTGTACCAGCACACACACACACAAACACTACACTGTGACTCAATGCACAGCCTATACGAGCACACATATACACACACACACACAGCTCACAGTGACTGAATACAGAGTCTATATCAGCGCACACACAGACACACAGACACACACAGCCCACTGTGTCTCAATGGTCATCCAGTGCCAGCACACACACACACACACACACATGCAAACACACACACTAGTTCATGTCAAAGTGGATTAAACCACAGTCCATACCATCACAGACACAAACACACCGCACTACTCACTGTGACTCAATGCACAGTCTACACCAGCAAATACACACACACACATACACACACAACTCCCACACATTTAACTGTGACTCAGTGCTGTGACTATAGCAGCTCACCACACACACATGGTTCACTGTGACTCAATGCACAGCCAATAACTGTACACACACACACACACACCGCTCAGTGATTCAATGCAAATCCCATATCAGCATACACATACACATACACTCACCTAGGTGTGACTCAATTCTAGGCCTATAGCAGCACACACACACACCTTACTGTGACTCATGCAGACTCTACAGCACCAAATACACAAACACTAACACAGGGCTGGGATTCAATGCACAGTCCATACCAGCAAAGGCACACACACCACACCACACTGTGACTCAATGCTCAGATTATACCAGCACACACACACGGCTCACTCTGTCCTAGTGCACAGCATATAACATCACACACACACACACCCCACACTGTGACTCAATGTGCAGCCTGTACCTGCACATACACACACACACACCTCACTGTGACAAAAAGTGGAGCCTATACCAGCACACACACACCCCTGTGTGACACAAAGGTCAGCCTATACCAGAACACGCAGACACACACACACATAACTGTGACTCAATGCACAGACTATACCAGCGTGCACACAAACACACAGCACTCTGACTCAATGTACAATGTATACCAAAACACACAAGCATACACACACACCTCAGTGGGACTCAATGCACAGCCTATACCAGCACACACACATACACACCTGCACAGATACAGGGTTCACTGTGACTCAATGCACAGCCTATAGAAGAACACACACACATAACATCATGCACACACACATGGCTGACCGTGACTCAATCAATCGCGTATACCAGCACACACACACACGACTCACTGTGACTCAATGCAGTCTTAACACAACAAACACAGACACACACACCCCATGGAATCAATGAAAGCCCACCAACACACACACTCTCATACACACACACACATGGCTCACTGTGACTCAATGCACAGTCTGTATCACCACACACACACACACACATACACCTCAGTTACTCAATGCAAAGACCATACGAGCACACAAACACACAAACACAAATAACTGATTAAATGCTCCACACATACTAGTGCACACACACACAGACATGCTCACTGTGATTCAAGGCACAGTCTACACGAGCACAGTAACACACAAACAACTCATTTTGACTCAATGCGCAGTCTACAGCAGCACACACACACACATAACTCACTGTGACTCAATCCACAGCCTATATCAGCACACAGACACACACAAGGCTCACTGTGATTCAATGAAATCTGTAGCACCACACACACACACAAACACACACATACACCTCAGTGACTCAATGCAAAGCCCATACGAACACTCACAGACACACACCTAACTGTGATTCAGTGCTCAACCTGTACCAGCACACAGACGCACACACAGACACACACACACATGCACGGCTCATTCTGACATAATGTACAGTTCTTACCAGCACAAACACATGCAACACATCTCACTGTAACTCAATGCTCAGACTGTACTTGCACACACACAAGGCTCACTGTGAGTCAATGCACAGCCTATACCAGCAGAGACACACACACACTGCTCTCTATGACACAGTGCACATCCTGTACCATCACACACACACACAGCTTATTGTGATGCAGTAGAGACTCTACACAACCAAATACACACACACACACGCACAGCTCACTGTGATTCCATGCAGACTCCATACCAGGGCACAAAAACACACAGCACACAACTCAGTGTGATTCAATGCTCACTTTATACCAAAACACACATAGACACACACACGGTTCTCTGTGACTCAGTGCACAGTCCATACCAGCACCGCACACACACTCACAGCTCACCTTGAATCAAAGCACAGCCTACCCCAGCAAACACACACACACAGTTCACTGTGACTCAATGCACAGGCTATACCAGCACACACACATATACACACACAGCTTACTGCGACACAATACAGTCTCTACACCACCAAATACACACACACACACATGCACAGCTCTATGTGATTCCATGCACATTCCATGCCAGTGCATACAGTCACACAGAACACACCTCAGTTTGACTCAATGCTCACAGTATGCCAAAACATACATAGACACACACACATGGCTCCCTGTTACTTAGTGCACAGTGTATGCTAGCAGAGTTACACACACAAAGAAACACACATGGCTCACTGTGAATCAATACACAGCCTGTACCTCCACACACACACACATACAAACACTCACACACAGCTTAGTGTGACTCAATGCAAAGCATATACCAGAACGTGCACCCACACACACACTCACCTCCATGTGACTGAGTGCACAGCCTGTACCAGCACACACACATACAAAAACTCACACATGGTTGTGACTCAATGTACAATCCACACCAGCACATACACACACATGACACCTCAGTGTGATCCAATTCTCAGTTTATACCAGCACAACCACACGGCTCACTGTGACTCAGTGCACAGCGTATGACATCACACACACACACACATACACCTCACTGTGACTCAATGTGCAGCCTGTACCTGCACAGAAACAAACACACACATCACTGTGATGCGATATGCAACCTATACCAGCACACACACACACACACACACACACCAAAGTGTGACTCGATGGTCATCCTACATGAGAACACACAGACACACACATCCCTCACTGTGACACAATGCACAGTCTATACCAGCCTGCACACACTCACATGACACTGTGACCCAATGCACAATCTGTAATAGCCCTCACATGAACACGTACACACCTTATTGTGATTCAATGCACAGCCTATATGTGAACACACACACATACTAACATGCACTCACACATGTCTCACGATGACTCAATCGCCTGTACAAGCACACACACATGGCTCACTGGGAGTCAGTGCCCACTCCATACCAGCACCAAACACACAACACAGCTCACTGTGACTCAAGGCACAGTGTATGGCAGCACACACACACAGGCACACTCATACCCACATCTCACTGTGCCGGTAAGCCTGTGAAAGCACACGCACAATGAAACAAACACCCTTCACTGTGACTCACTGCATATTCTATACCAGTGCACTCTCACACACACACACATGGCTGACTGTGAATGAATGCACACTCTATACCTGGAAACACACAAACACACACACACACACACGGCTCCCTGTGACTCAGTGCACAGGATATGCTAGCAGACATACACACACAGAGAAGCACATACAGCAAACTGTGAGTCAATCCACAGCCCATACCTCGACACATGCACACATACTGACACTCAAAAACACAGCTAAGTGTGATTCAATGCAAATCCTATACCAGAAAGTGCACACACACACACACAAACCTCCCTATGAATCAGTGCATAGCGTATAACATCACACACATACACCTCACTGTGACTCAATGTGCTGCCTCTACCTGCACATACACCCACAAACAACTCAATATGACTCAATGTGCAGGCTGTACCAGCACACACACACACATGTGCACACACACCTCAGTGTGCCTCAATTGTCAGCCTATACCAGAACACACAGACACAAACACCTCTCACTCTGACTCAATGCACAACCTATACCAGCATGCACACACACTCACATGGCACAGTGAATCAAGGCACAATGTTACAAGCACATGCACACACACCTCAGAGTGACTCAAAGCTCAGCCTATACCAGCACACACGCACACGCACACACACATGCACAGATGCAGGCCTCACTGTGACTCAATGCACAGCCTATACCAGAATACACACACACCCCAACACGCACTCACACATGGCTCACTGGTACTCAATCAATCGCCTATACCAGCACACACGCACACAGCTCACTGTGACTCAATGCAGTCTGTATCACCACACACTCACACACGCACCCATGAGTCAATAATGCCCATACCAGCACAATAAAGCCCATACCAGCACACAAACTCACATGCACACACACACACACGAGACTGTGACTGAAAACGCTTCCTGTACCAGCACACACACACACAAACACTACACTGTGACTCAATGCACAGCCTATACGAGCACACATATACACACACACACACAGCTCACAGTGACTGAATACAGAGTCTATATCAGCGCACACACAGACACACAGACACACACAGCCCACTGTGTCTCAATGGTCATCCAGTGCCAGCACACACACACACACACACGCAAACACACACACTAGTTCATGTCAAAGTGGATTAAACCACAGTCCATACCATCACAGACACAAACACACCGCACTACTCACTGTGACTCAATGCACAGTCTACACCAGCAAATACACACACACACATACACACACAACTCCCACACATTTAACTGTGACTCAGTGCTGTGACTATAGCAGCTCGCCACACACACATGGTTCACTGTGACTCAATGCACAGCCAATAACTGTACACACATACACACACACATACCGCTCAGTGATTCAATGCAAATCCCATATCAGCATACACATACACATACACTCACCTAGGTGTGACTCAATTCTAGGCCTATAGCAGCACACACACACACCTTACTGTGACTCATGCAGACTCTACAGCACCAAATACACAAACACTAACACAGGGCTGGGATTCAATGCACAGTCCATACCAGCAAAGGCACACACACCACACCACACTGTGACTCAATGCTCAGATTATACCAGCACACACACACGGCTCACTCTGTCCTAGTGCACAGCATATAACATCACACACACACACACCCCACACTGTGACTCAATGTGCAGCCTGTACCTGCACATACACACACACACACCTCACTGTGACAAAAAGTGGAGCCTATACCTGCACACACACACCCCTGTGTGACACAATGGTCAGCCTATACCAGAACACGCAGACACACACACACATAACTGTGACTCAATGCACAGACTATACCAGCGTGCACACAAACACACAACACTCTGAATCAATGCACAATGTATACCAAAACACACAAGCATACACACACACCTCAGTGGGACTCAATGCACAGCTTATACCAGCACACACACATACAGACCTGCACAGATACAGGGTTCACTGTGACTCAATGCACAGCCTATAGAAGAACACACACACATACCGTCATGCACACACACATGGCTGACCGTGACTCAATCAATCGCGTATACCAGCACACACACACACGACTCACTGTGACTCAATGCAGTCTTTAGCACAACAAACACAGACACACACACCCCATGGAATCAATGAAAGCCCACCAACACACACACTCTCATACACACACACACATGGCTCACTGTGACTCAATGCACAGTCTGTATCACCACACACACACACACATACACCTCAGTTACTCAATGCAAAGACCATACGAGCACACAAACACACAAACACAAATAACTGATTAAATGCTCCACACATACTAGTGCACACACACACAGACATGCTCACTGTGATTCAAGGCACAGTCTACACGAGCACAGTAACACACAAACAACTCATTTTGACTCAATGCGCAGTCTACAGCAGCACACACACACACATAACTCACTGTGACTCAATCCACAGCCTATATCAGCACACAGACACACACAAGGCTCACTGTGATTCAATGAAATCTGTAGCACCACACACACACACACAAACACACACATACACCTCAGTGACTCAATGCAAAGCCCATACGAACACTCACAGACACACACCTAACTGTGATTCAGTGCTCAACCTGTACCAGCACACAGACGCACACACAGACACACACACACATGCACGGCTCATTCTGACATAATGTACAGTTCTTACCAGCACAAACACATGCAACACATCTCACTGTAACTCAATGCTCAGACTGTACTTGCACACACACAAGGCTCACTGTGAGTCAATGCACAGCCTATACCAGCAGAGACACACACACACTGCTCTCTATGACACAGTGCACATCCTGTACCATCACACACACACACAGCTTATTGTGATGCAGTAGAGACTCTACACAACCAAATACACACACACACACGCACAGCTCACTGTGATTCCATGCAGACTCCATACCAGGGCACAAAAACACACAGCACACAACTCAGTGTGATTCAATGCTCACTTTATACCAAAACACACATAGACACACACACGGTTCTCTGTGACTCAGTGCACAGTCCATACCAGCACCGCACACACACTCACAGCTCACCTTGAATCAAAGCACAGCCTACCCCAGCAAACACACACACACAGTTCACTGTGACTCAATGCACAGGCTATACCAGCACACACACATATACACACACAGCTTACTGCGACACAATACAGTCTCTACACCACCAAATACACACACACACACATGCACAGCTCTATGTGATTCCATGCACATTCCATGCCAGTGCATACAGTCACACAGAACACACCTCAGTTTGACTCAATGCTCACAGTATGCCAAAACATACATAGACACACACACATGGCTCCCTGTTACTTAGTGCACAGTGTATGCTAGCAGAGTTACACACACAAAGAAACACACATGGCTCACTGTGAATCAATACACAGCCTGTACCTCCACACACACACACATACAAACACTCACACACAGCTTAGTGTGACTCAATGCAAAGCATATACCAGCACGTGCACCCACACACACACTCACCTCCCTGTGACTGAGTGCACAGCCTGTACCAGCACACACACATACAAAAACTCACACATGGTTGTGACTCAATGTACAATCCACACCAGCACATACACACACATGACACCTCAGTGTGATCCAATGCTCAGTTTATACCAGCACAACCACACGGCTCACTGTGACTCAGTGCACAGCGTATGACATCACACACACACACACATACACCTCACTGTGACTCAATGTGCAGCCTGTACCTGCACAGAAACAAACACACACATCATTGTGATGCGATATGCAACCTATACCAGCACACACACACACACACACACACACCAAAGTGTGCCTCGATGGTCATCCTACATGAGAACACACAGACACACACATCCCTCACTGTGACACAATGCACAGTCTATACCAGCCTGCACACACTCACATGACACTCTGACTCAATGCACAATCTGTAATAGCCCACACACGAACACGTACACACCTTATTATGATTCAATGCACAGCCTATATGTGAACACACACACATACTAACATGCACTCACACATGTCTCACGATGACTCAATCGCCTGTACAAGCACACACACATGGCTCACTGGGAGTCAGTGCCCACTCCATACCAGCACCAAACACACAACACAGCTCACTGTGACTCAAGGCACAGTGTATGGCAGCACACACACACAGGCACACTCATACCCACATCTCACTGTGCCGGTAAGCCTGTGAAAGCACACGCACAATGAAACAAACACCCCTCACTGTGACTCACTGCATATCCTATACCAGTGCACTCTCACACACACACACATGGCTGACTGTGAATGAATGCACACTCTATACCTGGAAACACACAAACACACACACACACACAGCTCCCTGTGACTCAGTGCACAGGATATGCTAGCAGACATACACACACAGAGAAGCACATACAGCAAACTGTGAGTCAATCCACAGCCCATACCTCGACACATGCACACATACTGACACTCAAAAACACAGCTCAGTGTGATTCAATGTAAATCCTATACCAGAAAGTGCACACACACACACACAAACCTCCCTATGAATCAGTGCATAGCGTATAACATCACACACATACACCTCACTGTGACTCAATGTGCTGCCTCTACCTGCACATACACCCACAAACAACTCAATATGACTCAATGTGCAGGCTGTACCAGCACACACACACACATGTGCACACACACCTCAGTGTGCCTCAATTGTCAGCCTATACCAGAACACACAGACACAAACACCTCTCACTCTGACTCAATGCACAACCTATACCAGCATGCACACACACTCACATGGCACAGTGAATCAAGGCACAATGTTACAAGCACATGCACACACACCTCAGAGTGACTCAAAGCTCAGCCTATACCAGCACACACGCACACGCACACACACATGCACAGATGCAGGCCTCACTGTGACTCAATGCACAGCCTATACCAGAACACACACACACCCCAACACGCACTCACACATGGCTCACTGGTACTCAATCAATCGCCTATACCAGCACACACGCACACAGCTCACTGTGACTCAATGCAGTCTGTATCACCACACACTCACACACGCACCCATGAGTCAATAATGCCCATACCAGCACAATAAAGCCCATACCAGCACACAAACTCACATGCACACACACACACACGAGACTGTGACTGAAAACGCTTCCTGTACCAGCACACACACACACAAATACTACACTGTGACTCAATGCACAGCCTATACGAGCACACATATACACACACACACAGCTCACAGTGACTGAATACAGAGTCTATATCAACGCACACACAAACACACAGACACACACAGCCCACTGTGTCTCAATGGTCATCCAGTGCCAGCACACACACACACACACACGCAAACACACACACTAGTTCATGTCAAAGTGGATTAAACCACAGTCCATACCATCACAGACACAAACACACCGCACTACTCACTGTGACTCAATGCACAGTCTACACCAGCAAATACACACACACACATACACACACAACTCCCACACATTTAACTGTGACTCAGTGCTGTGACTATAGCATCTCGCCACACACACATGGTTCACTGTGACTCAATGCACAGCCAATAACTGTACACACATACACACACACATACCGCTCAGTGATTCAATGCAAATCCCATATCAGCATACACATACACATACACTCACCTAGGTGTGACTCAATTCTAGGCCTATAGCAGCACACACACACACCTTACTGTGACTCATGCAGACTCTACAGCACCAAATACACAAACACTAACACAGGGCTGGGATTCAATGCACAGTCCATACCAGCAAAGGCACACACACCACACCACACTGTGACTCAATGCTCAGATTATACCAGCACACACACACGGCTCACTCTGTCCTAGTGCACAGCATATAACATCACACACACACACACCCCACACTGTGACTCAATGTGCAGCCTGTACCTGCACATACACACACACACACCTCACTGTGACAAAAAGTGGAGCCTATACCTGCACACACACACCCCTGTGTGACACAATGGTCAGCCTATACCAGAACACGCAGACACACACACACATAACTGTGACTCAATGCACAGACTATACCAGCGTGCACACAAACACACAACACTCTGAATCAATGCACAATGTATACCAAAACACACAAGCATACACACACACCTCAGTGGGACTCAATGCACAGCTTATACCAGCACACACACATACAGACCTGCACAGATACAGGGTTCACTGTGACTCAATGCACAGCCTATAGAAGAACACACACACATACCGTCATGCACACACACATGGCTGACCGTGACTCAATCAATCGCGTATACCAGCACACACACACACGACTCACTGTGACTCAATGCAGTCTTTAGCACAACAAACACAGACACACACACCCCATGGAATCAATGAAAGCCCACCAACACACACACTCTCATACACACACACACATGGCTCACTGTGACTCAATGCACAGTCTGTATCACCACACACACACACACATACACCTCAGTTACTCAATGCAAAGACCATACGAGCACACAAACACACAAACACAAATAACTGATTAAATGCTCCACACATACTAGTGCACACACACACAGACATGCTCACTGTGATTCAAGGCACAGTCTACACGAGCACAGTAACACACAAACAACTCATTTTGACTCAATGCGCAGTCTACAGCAGCACACACACACACATAACTCACTGTGACTCAATCCACAGCCTATATCAGCACACAGACACACACAAGGCTCACTGTGATTCAATGAAATCTGTAGCACCACACACACACACACAAACACACACATACACCTCAGTGACTCAATGCAAAGCCCATACGAACACTCACAGACACACACCTAACTGTGATTCAGTGCTCAACCTGTACCAGCACACAGACGCACACACAGACACACACACACATGCACGGCTCATTCTGACATAATGTACAGTTCTTACCAGCACAAACACATGCAACACATCTCACTGTAACTCAATGCTCAGACTGTACTTGCACACACACAAGGCTCACT
Source organism: Globicephala melas (assembly GCF_963455315.2). Classification (NCBI taxonomy): domain Eukaryota; kingdom Metazoa; phylum Chordata; class Mammalia; order Artiodactyla; family Delphinidae; genus Globicephala; species Globicephala melas. Next base: position 2,099,029 of record NC_083336.1, on the reverse strand, counting down.
GTGAGTCAATGCACAGCCTATACCAGCAGAGACACACACACACTGCTCTCTATGACACAGTGCACATCCTGTACCATCACACACACACACAGCTTATTGTGATGCAGTAGAGACTCTACACAACCAAATACACACACACACACGCACAGCTCACTGTGATTCCATGCAGACTCCATACCAGGGCACAAAAACACACAGCACACAACTCAGTGTGATTCAATGCTCACTTTATACCAAAACACACATAGACACACACACGGTTCTCTGTGACTCAGTGCACAGTCCATACCAGCACCGCACACACACTCACAGCTCACCTTGAATCAAAGCACAGCCTACCCCAGCAAACACACACACACAGTTCACTGTGACTCAATGCACAGGCTATACCAGCACACACACATATACACACACAGCTTACTGCGACACAATACAGTCTCTACACCACCAAATACACACACACACACATGCACAGCTCTATGTGATTCCATGCACATTCCATGCCAGTGCATACAGTCACACAGAACACACCTCAGTTTGACTCAATGCTCACAGTATGCCAAAACATACATAGACACACACACATGGCTCCCTGTTACTTAGTGCACAGTGTATGCTAGCAGAGTTACACACACAAAGAAACACACATGGCTCACTGTGAATCAATACACAGCCTGTACCTCCACACACACACACATACAAACACTCACACACAGCTTAGTGTGACTCAATGCAAAGCATATACCAGCACGTGCACCCACACACACACTCACCTCCCTGTGACTGAGTGCACAGCCTGTACCAGCACACACACATACAAAAACTCACACATGGTTGTGACTCAATGTACAATCCACACCAGCACATACACACACATGACACCTCAGTGTGATCCAATGCTCAGTTTATACCAGCACAACCACACGGCTCACTGTGACTCAGTGCACAGCGTATGACATCACACACACACACACATACACCTCACTGTGACTCAATGTGCAGCCTGTACCTGCACAGAAACAAACACACACATCATTGTGATGCGATATGCAACCTATACCAGCACACACACACACACACACACACACCAAAGTGTGCCTCGATGGTCATCCTACATGAGAACACACAGACACACACATCCCTCACTGTGACACAATGCACAGTCTATACCAGCCTGCACACACTCACATGACACTCTGACTCAATGCACAATCTGTAATAGCCCACACACGAACACGTACACACCTTATTATGATTCAATGCACAGCCTATATGTGAACACACACACATACTAACATGCACTCACACATGTCTCACGATGACTCAATCGCCTGTACAAGCACACACACATGGCTCACTGGGAGTCAGTGCCCACTCCATACCAGCACCAAACACACAACACAGCTCACTGTGACTCAAGGCACAGTGTATGGCAGCACACACACACAGGCACACTCATACCCACATCTCACTGTGCCGGTAAGCCTGTGAAAGCACACGCACAATGAAACAAACACCCCTCACTGTGACTCACTGCATATCCTATACCAGTGCACTCTCACACACACACACATGGCTGACTGTGAATGAATGCACACTCTATACCTGGAAACACACAAACACACACACACACACAGCTCCCTGTGACTCAGTGCACAGGATATGCTAGCAGACATACACACACAGAGAAGCACATACAGCAAACTGTGAGTCAATCCACAGCCCATACCTCGACACATGCACACATACTGACACTCAAAAACACAGCTCAGTGTGATTCAATGTAAATCCTATACCAGAAAGTGCACACACACACACACAAACCTCCCTATGAATCAGTGCATAGCGTATAACATCACACACATACACCTCACTGTGACTCAATGTGCTGCCTCTACCTGCACATACACCCACAAACAACTCAATATGACTCAATGTGCAGGCTGTACCAGCACACACACACACATGTGCACACACACCTCAGTGTGCCTCAATTGTCAGCCTATACCAGAACACACAGACACAAACACCTCTCACTCTGACTCAATGCACAACCTATACCAGCATGCACACACACTCACATGGCACAGTGAATCAAGGCACAATGTTACAAGCACATGCACACACACCTCAGAGTGACTCAAAGCTCAGCCTATACCAGCACACACGCACACGCACACACACATGCACAGATGCAGGCCTCACTGTGACTCAATGCACAGCCTATACCAGAACACACACACACCCCAACACGCACTCACACATGGCTCACTGGTACTCAATCAATCGCCTATACCAGCACACACGCACACAGCTCACTGTGACTCAATGCAGTCTGTATCACCACACACTCACACACGCACCCATGAGTCAATAATGCCCATACCAGCACAATAAAGCCCATACCAGCACACAAACTCACATGCACACACACACACACGAGACTGTGACTGAAAACGCTTCCTGTACCAGCACACACACACACAAATACTACACTGTGACTCAATGCACAGCCTATACGAGCACACATATACACACACACACAGCTCACAGTGACTGAATACAGAGTCTATATCAACGCACACACAAACACACAGACACACACAGCCCACTGTGTCTCAATGGTCATCCAGTGCCAGCACACACACACACACACACGCAAACACACACACTAGTTCATGTCAAAGTGGATTAAACCACAGTCCATACCATCACAGACACAAACACACCGCACTACTCACTGTGACTCAATGCACAGTCTACACCAGCAAATACACACACACACATACACACACAACTCCCACACATTTAACTGTGACTCAGTGCTGTGACTATAGCATCTCGCCACACACACATGGTTCACTGTGACTCAATGCACAGCCAATAACTGTACACACATACACACACACATACCGCTCAGTGATTCAATGCAAATCCCATATCAGCATACACATACACATACACTCACCTAGGTGTGACTCAATTCTAGGCCTATAGCAGCACACACACACACCTTACTGTGACTCATGCAGACTCTACAGCACCAAATACACAAACACTAACACAGGGCTGGGATTCAATGCACAGTCCATACCAGCAAAGGCACACACACCACACCACACTGTGACTCAATGCTCAGATTATACCAGCACACACACACGGCTCACTCTGTCCTAGTGCACAGCATATAACATCACACACACACACACCCCACACTGTGACTCAATGTGCAGCCTGTACCTGCACATACACACACACACACCTCACTGTGACAAAAAGTGGAGCCTATACCAGCACACACACACCCCTTGTGACACAATGGTCAGCCTATACCAGAACACGCAGACACACACACACATAACTGTGACTCAATGCACAGACTATACCAGCGTGCACACAAACACACAGCACTCTGAATCAATGCACAATGTATACCAAAACACACAAGCATACACACACACCTCAGTGGGACTCAATGCACAGCTTATACCAGCACACACACATACACACCTGCACAGATACAGGGTTCACTGTGACTCAATGCACAGCCTATAGAAGAACACACACACATACCGTCATGCACACACACATGGCTGACCGTGACTCAATCAATCGCGTATACCAGCACACACACACACGACTCACTGTGACTCAATGCAGTCTTTAGCACAACAAACACAGACACACACACCCCATGGAATCAATGAAAGCCCACCAACACACACACTCTCATACACACACACACATGGCTCACTGTGACTCAATGCACAGTCTGTATCACCACACACACACACACATACACCTCAGTTACTCAATGCAAAGACCATACGAGCACACAAACACACAAACACAAATAACTGATTAAATGCTCCACACATACTAGTGCACACACACACAGACATGCTCACTGTGATTCAAGGCACAGTCTACACGAGCACAGTAACACACAAACAACTCATTTTGACTCAATGCGCAGTCTACAGCAGCACACACACACACATAACTCACTGTGACTCAATCCACAGCCTATATCAGCACACAGACACACACAAGGCTCACTGTGATTCAATGAAATCTGTAGCACCACACACACACACAAACACACACATACACCTCAGTGACTCAATGCAAAGCCCATACGAATACTCACAGACACAAACCTAACTGTGATTCAGTGCTCAACCTCTACCAGCACACAGACGCACACACACATGCACGGCTCATTCTGACATAATGTACAGTTCTTACCAGCACAAACACATGCAACACATCTCACTGTAACTCAATGCTCAGACTGTACTTGCACACACACAAGGCTCACTGTGAGTCAATGCACAGCCTATACCAGCAGAGACACACACACACTGCTCTCTATGACACAGTGCACATCCTGTACCATCACACACACACACAGCTTATTGTGATGCAATAGAGACTCTACACAACCAAATACACACACACACACGCACAGCTCACTGTGATTCCATGCAGACTCCATACCAGGGCACAAAAACACACAGCACACAACTCAGTGTGATTCAATGCTCACTTTATACCAAAACACACATAGACACACACACGGTTCTCTGTGACTCAGTGCACAGTCCATACCAGCACCACACACACACTCACAGCTCACCTTGAATAAAAGCACAGCCTACCCCAGCAAACACACACACACAGTTCACTGTGACTCAATGCACAGGCTATACCAGCACACACACATATACACACACAGCTTACTGCGACACAATACAGTCTCTACACCACCAAATACACACACACACACATGCACAGCTCTATGTGATTCCATGCACATTCCATGCCAGTGCATACAGTCACACAGAACACACCTCAGTTTGACTCAATGCTCACAGTATGCCAAAACATACATAGACACACACACATGGCTCCCTGTTACTTAGTGCACAGTGTATGCTAGCAGAGTTACACACACAAAGAAACACACATGGCTCACTGTGAATCAATACACAGCATGTACCTCCACACACACACACATACAAACACTCACACACAGCTTAGTGTGACTCAATGCAAAGCATATACCAGCACGTGCACCCACACACACACTCACCTCCCTGTGACTGAGTGCACAGCCTGTACCAGCACACACACATACAAAAACTCACACATGGTTGTGACTCAATGTACAATCCACACCAGCACATACACACACATGACACCTCAGTGTGATCCAATGCTCAGTTTATACCAGCACAACCACACGGCTCACTGTGACTCAGTGCACAGCGTATGACATCACACACACACACACATACACCTCACTGTGACTCAATGTGCAGCCTGTACCTGCACAGAAACAAACACACACATCACTGTGATGCGATATGCAACCTATACCAGCACACACACACACACACACACACACACCAAAGTGTGACTCGATGGTCATCCTACATGAGAACACACAGACACACACATCCCTCACTGTGACACAATGCACAGTCTATACCAGCCTGCACACACTCACATGACACTGTGACTCAATGCACAATCTGTAATAGCCCACACACGAACACGTACACACCTTATTGTGATTCAATGCACAGCCTATATGTGAACACACACACATACTAACATGCACTCACACATGTCTCACGATGACTCAATCGCCTGTACAAGCACACACACATGGCTCACTGGGAGTCAGTGCCCACTCCATACCAGCACCAAACACACAACACAGCTCACTGTGACTCAAGGCACAGTGTATGGCAGCACACACACACAGGCACACTCATACCCACATCTCACTGTGCCGGTAAGACTGTGAAAGCACACGCACAATGAAACAAACACCCCTCACTGTGACTCACTGCATATCCTATACCAGTGCACTCTCACACACACACACATGGCTGACTGTGAATGAATGCACACTCTATACCTGGAAACACACAAACACACACACACACACAGCTCCCTGTGACTCAGTGCACAGGATATGCTAGCAGACATACACACACAGAGAAGCACATACAGCAAACTGTGAGTCAATCCACAGCCCATACCTCGACACATGCACACATACTGACACTCAAAAACACAGCTCAGTGTGATTCAATGCAAATCCTATACCAGAAAGTGCACACACACACACACAAACCTCCCTATGAATCAGTGCATAGCGTATAACATCACACACATACACCTCACTGTGACTCAATGTGCTGCCTCTACCTGCACATACACCCACAAACAACTCAATATGACTCAATGTGCAGGCTGTACCAGCACACACACACACATGTGCACACACACCTCAGTGTGCCTCAATTGTCAGCCTATACCAGAACACACAGACACAAACACCTCTCACTCTGACTCAATGCACAACCTATACCAGCATGCACACACACTCACATGGCACAGTGAATCAAGGCACAATGTTACAAGCACATGCACACACACCTCAGAGTGTCTCAAAGCTCAGCCTATACCAGCACACACGCACACGCACACACACATGCACATATGCAGGCCTCACTGTGACTCAATGCACAGCCTATACCAGAACACACACACACCCCAACACGCACTCACACATGGCTCACTGGTAATCAATCGCCTATACCAGCACACACGCACACAGCTCACTGTGACTCAATGCAGTCTGTATCACCACACACTCACACACACACGCATGAGTCAATAATGCCCATACCAGCACAATAAAGCCCATACCAGCACACAAACTCACATGCACACACACACACACGAGACTGTGACTGAAAACGCTTCCTGTACCAGCACACACACACACAAACACTACACTGTGACTCAATGCACAGCCTATACGAGCACACATATACACACACACACACAGCTCACAGTGACTGAATACAGAGTCTATATCAGCGCACACACAGACACACAGATACACACAGCCCACTGTGTCTCAATGGTCATTCAGTGCCAGCACACACACACACACACAGACATGCAAACACACACACTAGTTCATGTCAAAGTGGATTAAACCACAGTCCATACCATCACAGACACAAACACACCGCACTACTCACTGTGACTCAATGCACAGTCTACACCAGCAAATACACACACACACATACACACACAACTCCCACACATTTAACTGTGACTCAGTGCTGTGACTATAGCAGCTCGCCACACACACATGGTTCACTGTGACTCAATGCACAGCCAATAACTGTACACACATACACACACACACACCGCTCAGTGATTCAATGCAAATCCCATATCAGCATACACATACACATACACTCACCTAGGTGTGACTCAATTCTAGGCCTATAGCAGCACACACACACACCTTACTGTGACTCATGCAGACTCTACAGCACCAAATACACAAACACTAACACAGGGCTGGGATTTAATGCACAGTCCATACCAGCAAAGGCACACACACCACACCACACTGTGACTCAATGCTCAGATTATACCAGCACACACACACGGCTCACTGTGTCCTAGTGCACAGCATATAACATCACACACACACACCCCCCACACTGTGACTCAATGTGCAGCCTGTACCTGCACATACACACACACACACCTCACTGTGACAAAAAGTGGAGCCTATACCAGCACACACACACCCCTGTGTGACACAACGGTCAGCCTATACCAGAACACGCAGACACACACACACATAACTGTGACTCAATGCACAGACTATACCAGCGTGCACACAAACACACAGCACTCTGACTCAATGTACAATGTATACCAAAACACACAAGCATACACACACACCTCAGTGGGACTCAATGCACAGCCTATACCAGCACACACACATACACACCTGCACAGATACAGGGTTCACTGTGACTCAATGCACAGCCTATAGAAGAACACACACACATACCATCATGCACACACACATGGCTGACCGTGACTCAATCAATCGCGTATACCAGCACACACACACACGACTCACTGTGACTCAATGCAGTCTTTAGCACAACAAACACAGACACACACACCCCATGGAATCAATGAAAGCCCACCAACACACACACTCTCATACACACACACACATGGCTCACTGTGACTCAATGCACAGTCTGTATCACCACACACACACACACATACACCTCAGTTACTCAATGCAAAGACCATACGAGCACACAAACACACAAACACAAATAACTGATTAAATGCTCCACACATACTAGTGCACACACACACAGACATGCTCACTGTGATTCAAGGCACAGTCTACACGAGCACAGTAACACACAAACAACTCATTTTGACTCAATGCGCAGTCTACAGCAGCACACACACACACATAACTCACTGTGACTCAATCCACAGCCTATATCAGCACACAGACACACACAAGGCTCACTGTGATTCAATGAAATCTGTAGCACCACACACACACACAAACACACACATACACCTCAGTGACTCAATGCAAAGCCCATACGAATACTCACAGACACACACCTAACTGTGATTCAGTGCTCAACCTCTACCAGCACACAGACGCACACACACATGCACGGCTCATTCTGACATAATGTACAGTTCTTACCAGCACAAACACAGGCAACACATCTCACTGTAACTCAATGCTCAGACTGTACTTGCACACACACAAGGCTCACTGTGAGTCAATGCACAGCCTATACCAGCAGAGACACACACACACTGCTCTCTATGACACAGTGCACATCCTGTACCATCACACACACACACAGCTTATTGTGATGCAATAGAGACTCTACACAACCAAATACACACACACACACGCACAGCTCACTGTGATTCCATGCAGACTCCATACCAGGGCACAAAAACACACAGCACACAACTCAGTGTGATTCAATGCTCACTTTATACCAAAACACACATAGACACACACACGGTTCTCTGTGACTCAGTGCACAGTCCATACCAGCACCACACACACACTCACAGCTCACCTTGAATCAAAGCACAGCCTACCCCAGCAAACACACACACACAGTTCACTGTGACTCAATGCACAGGCTATACCAGCACACACACATATACACACACAGCTTACTGCGACACAATACAGTCTCTACACCACCAAATACACACACACACACATGCACAGCTCTATGTGATTCCATGCACATTCCATGCCAGTGCATACAGTCACACAGAACACACCTCAGTTTGACTCAATGCTCACAGTATGCCAAAACATACATAGACACACACACATGGCTCCCTGTTACTTAGTGCACAGTGTATGCTAGCAGAGTTACACACACAAAGAAACACACATGGCTCACTGTGAATCAATACACAGCATGTACCTCCACACACACACACATACAAACACTCACACACAGCTTAGTGTGACTCAATGCAAAGCATATACCAGCACGTGCACCCACACACACACTCACCTCCCTGTGACTGAGTGCACAGCCTGTACCAGCACACACACATACAAAAACTCACACATGGTTGTGACTCAATGTACAATCCACACCAGCACATACACACACATGACACCTCAGTGTGATCCAATGCTCAGTTTATACCAGCACAACCACACGGCTCACTGTGACTCAGTGCACAGCGTATGACATCACACACACACACACATACACCTCACTGTGACTCAATGTGCAGCCTGTACCTGCACAGAAACAAACACACACATCACTGTGATGCGATATGCAACCTATACCAGCACACACACACACACACACACACACCAAAGTGTGACTCGATGGTCATCCTACATGAGAACACACAGACACACACATCCCTCACTGTGACACAATGCACAGTCTATACCAGCCTGCACACACTCACATGACACTGTGACTCAATGCACAATCTGTAATAGCCCACACACGAACACGTACACACCTTATTGTGATTCAATGCACAGCCTATATGTGAACACACACACATACTAACATGCACTCACACATGTCTCACGATGACTCAATCGCCTGTACAAGCACACACACATGGCTCACTGGGAGTCAGTGCCCACTCCATACCAGCACCAAACACACAACACAGCTCACTGTGACTCAAGGCACAGTGTATGGCAGCACACACACACAGGCACACTCATACCCACATCTCACTGTGCCGGTAAGCCTGTGAAAGCACACGCACAATGAAACAAACACCCCTCACTGTGACTCACTGCATATCCTATACCAGTGCACTCTCACACACACACACATGGCTGACTGTGAATGAATGCACACTCTATACCTGGAAACACACAAACACACACACACACAGCTCCCTGTGACTCAGTGCACAGGATATGCTAGCAGACATACACACACAGAGAAGCACATACAGCAAACTGTGAGTCAATCCACAGCCCATACCTCGACACATGCACACATACTGACACTCAAAAACACAGCTCAGTGTGATTCAATGCAAATCCTATACCAGAAAGTGCACACACACACACACAAACCTCCCTATGAATCAGTGCATAGCGTATAACATCACACACATACACCTCACTGTGACTCAATGTGCTGCCTCTACCTGCACATACACCCACAAACAACTCAATATGACTCAATGTGCAGGCTGTACCAGCACACACACACACATGTGCACACACACCTCAGTGTGCCTCAATTGTCAGCCTATACCAGAACACACAGACACAAACACCTCTCACTCTGACTCAATGCACAACCTATACCAGCATGCACACACACTCACATGGCACAGTGAATCAAGGCACAATGTTACAAGCACATGCACACACACCTCAGAGTGACTCAAAGCTCAGCCTATACCAGCACACACGCACACGCACACACACATGCACAGATGCAGGCCTCACTGTGACTCAATGCACAGCCTATACCAGAACACACACACACCCCAACACGCACTCACACATGGCTCACTGGTAATCAATCGCCTATACCAGCACACACGCACACAGCTCACTGTGACTCAATGCAGTCTGTATCACCACACACTCACACACACACGCATGAGTCAATAATGCCCATACCAGCACAATAAAGCCCATACCAGCACACAACTCACATGCACACACACACACACGAGACTGTGACTGAAAACGCTTCCTGTACCAGCACACACACACACAAACACTACACTGTGACTCAATGCACAGCCTATACGAGCACACATATACACACACACACACAGCTCACAGTGACTGAATACAGAGTCTATATCAGCGCACACACAGACACACAGATACACACAGCCCACTGTGTCTCAATGGTCATTCAGTGCCAGCACACACACACACACACAGACATGCAAACACACACACTAGTTCATGTCAAAGTGGATTAAACCACAGTCCATACCATCACAGACACAAACACACCGCACTACTCACTGTGACTCAATGCACAGTCTACACCAGCAAATACACACACACACATACACACACAACTCCCACACATTTAACTGTGACTCAGTGCTGTGACTATAGCAGCTCGCCACACACACATGGTTCACTGTGACTCAATGCACAGCCAATAACTGTACACACATACACACACACACACCGCTCAGTGATTCAATGCAAATCCCATATCAGCATACACATACACATACACTCACCTAGGTGTGACTCAATTCTAGGCCTATAGCAGCACACACACACACCTTACTGTGACTCATGCAGACTCTACAGCACCAAATACACAAACACTAACACAGGGCTGGGATTTAATGCACAGTCCATACCAGCAAAGGCACACACACCACACCACACTGTGACTCAATGCTCAGATTATACCAGCACACACACACGGCTCACTGTGTCCTAGTGCACAGCATATAACATCACACACACACACCCCCCACACTGTGACTCAATGTGCAGCCTGTACCTGCACATACACACACACACACCTCACTGTGACAAAAAGTGGAGCCTATACCAGCACACACACACCCCTGTGTGACACAACGGTCAGCCTATACCAGAACACGCAGACACACACACACATAACTGTGACTCAATGCACAGACTATACCAGCGTGCACACAAACACACAGCACTCTGACTCAATGTACAATGTATACCAAAACACACAAGCATACACACACACCTCAGTGGGACTCAATGCACAGCCTATACCAGCACACACACATACACACCTGCACAGATACAGGGTTCACTGTGACTCAATGCACAGCCTATAGAAGAACACACACACATACCATCATGCACACACACATGGCTGACCGTGACTCAATCAATCGCGTATACCAGCACACACACACACGACTCACTGTGACTCAATGCAGTCTTTAGCACAACAAACACAGACACACACACCCCATGGAATCAATGAAAGCCCACCAACACACACACTCTCATACACACACACACATGGCTCACTGTGACTCAATGCACAGTCTGTATCACCACACACACACACACATACACCTCAGTTACTCAATGCAAAGACCATACGAGCACACAAACACACAAACACAAATAACTGATTAAATGCTCCACACATACTAGTGCACACACACACAGACATGCTCACTGTGATTCAAGGCACAGTCTACACGAGCACAGTAACACACAAACAACTCATTTTGACTCAATGCGCAGTCTACAGCAGCACACACACACACATAACTCACTGTGACTCAATCCACAGCCTATATCAGCACACAGACACACACAAGGCTCACTGTGATTCAATGAAATCTGTAGCACCACACACACACACAAACACACACATACACCTCAGTGACTCAATGCAAAGCCCATACGAATACTCACAGACACACACCTAACTGTGATTCAGTGCTCAACCTCTACCAGCACACAGACGCACACACACATGCACGGCTCATTCTGACATAATGTACAGTTCTTACCAGCACAAACACAGGCAACACATCTCACTGTAACTCAATGCTCAGACTGTACTTGCACACACACAAGGCTCACTGTGAGTCAATGCACAGCCTATACCAGCAGAGACACACACACACTGCTCTCTATGACACAGTGCACATCCTGTACCATCACACACACACACAGCTTATTGTGATGCAATAGAGACTCTACACAACCAAATACACACACACACACGCACAGCTCACTGTGATTCCATGCAGACTCCATACCAGGGCACAAAAACACACAGCACACAACTCAGTGTGATTCAATGCTCACTTTATACCAAAACACACATAGACACACACACGGTTCTCTGTGACTCAGTGCACAGTCCATACCAGCACCACACACACACTCACAGCTCACCTTGAATCAAAGCACAGCCTACCCCAGCAAACACACACACACAGTTCACTGTGACTCAATGCACAGGCTATACCAGCACACACACATATACACACACAGCTTACTGCGACACAATACAGTCTCTACACCACCAAATACACACACACACACATGCACAGCTCTATGTGATTCCATGCACATTCCATGCCAGTGCATACAGTCACACAGAACACACCTCAGTTTGACTCAATGCTCACAGTATGCCAAAACATACATAGACACACACACATGGCTCCCTGTTACTTAGTGCACAGTGTATGCTAGCAGAGTTACACACACAAAGAAACACACATGGCTCACTGTGAATCAATACACAGCATGTACCTCCACACACACACACATACAAACACTCACACACAGCTTAGTGTGACTCAATGCAAAGCATATACCAGCACGTGCACCCACACACACACTCACCTCCCTGTGACTGAGTGCACAGCCTGTACCAGCACACACACATACAAAAACTCACACATGGTTGTGACTCAATGTACAATCCACACCAGCACATACACACACATGACACCTCAGTGTGATCCAATGCTCAGTTTATACCAGCACAACCACACGGCTCACTGTGACTCAGTGCACAGCGTATGACATCACACACACACACACATACACCTCACTGTGACTCAATGTGCAGCCTGTACCTGCACAGAAACAAACACACACATCACTGTGATGCGATATGCAACCTATACCAGCACACACACACACACACACACACACCAAAGTGTGACTCGATGGTCATCCTACATGAGAACACACAGACACACACATCCCTCACTGTGACACAATGCACAGTCTATACCAGCCTGCACACACTCACATGACACTGTGACTCAATGCACAATCTGTAATAGCCCACACACGAACACGTACACACCTTATTGTGATTCAATGCACAGCCTATATGTGAACACACACACATACTAACATGCACTCACACATGTCTCACGATGACTCAATCGCCTGTACAAGCACACACACATGGCTCACTGGGAGTCAGTGCCCACTCCATACCAGCACCAAACACACAACACAGCTCACTGTGACTCAAGGCACAGTGTATGGCAGCACACACACACAGGCACACTCATACCCACATCTCACTGTGCCGGTAAGCCTGTGAAAGCACACGCACAATGAAACAAACACCCCTCACTGTGACTCACTGCATATCCTATACCAGTGCACTCTCACACACACACACATGGCTGACTGTGAATGAATGCACACTCTATACCTGGAAACACACAAACACACACACACACAGCTCCCTGTGACTCAGTGCACAGGATATGCTAGCAGACATACACACACAGAGAAGCACATACAGCAAACTGTGAGTCAATCCACAGCCCATACCTCGACACATGCACACATACTGACACTCAAAAACACAGCTCAGTGTGATTCAATGCAAATCCTATACCAGAAAGTGCACACACACACACACAAACCTCCCTATGAATCAGTGCATAGCGTATAACATCACACACATACACCTCACTGTGACTCAATGTGCTGCCTCTACCTGCACATACACCCACAAACAACTCAATATGACTCAATGTGCAGGCTGTACCAGCACACACACACACATGTGCACACACACCTCAGTGTGCCTCAATTGTCAGCCTATACCAGAACACACAGACACAAACACCTCTCACTCTGACTCAATGCACAACCTATACCAGCATGCACACACACTCACATGGCACAGTGAATCAAGGCACAATGTTACAAGCACATGCACACACACCTCAGAGTGACTCAAAGCTCAGCCTATACCAGCACACACGCACACGCACACACACATGCACAGATGCAGGCCTCACTGTGACTCAATGCACAGCCTATACCAGAACACACACACACCCCAACACGCACTCACACATGGCTCACTGGTAATCAATCGCCTATACCAGCACACACGCACACAGCTCACTGTGACTCAATGCAGTCTGTATCACCACACACTCACACACACACGCATGAGTCAATAATGCCCATACCAGCACAATAAAGCCCATACCAGCACACAACTCACATGCACACACACACACACGAGACTGTGACTGAAAACGCTTCCTGTACCAGCACACACACACACAAACACTACACTGTGACTCAATGCACAGCCTATACGAGCACACATATACACACACACACACAGCTCACAGTGACTGAATACAGAGTCTATATCAGCGCACACACAGACACACAGATACACACAGCCCACTGTGTCTCAATGGTCATTCAGTGCCAGCACACACACACACACACAGACATGCAAACACACACACTAGTTCATGTCAAAGTGGATTAAACCACAGTCCATACCATCACAGACACAAACACACCGCACTACTCACTGTGACTCAATGCACAGTCTACACCAGCAAATACACACACACACATACACACACAACTCCCACACATTTAACTGTGACTCAGTGCTGTGACTATAGCAGCTCGCCACACACACATGGTTCACTGTGACTCAATGCACAGCCAATAACTGTACACACATACACACACACACACCGCTCAGTGATTCAATGCAAATCCCATATCAGCATACACATACACATACACTCACCTAGGTGTGACTCAATTCTAGGCCTATAGCAGCACACACACACACCTTACTGTGACTCATGCAGACTCTACAGCACCAAATACACAAACACTAACACAGGGCTGGGATTTAATGCACAGTCCATACCAGCAAAGGCACACACACCACACCACACTGTGACTCAATGCTCAGATTATACCAGCACACACACACGGCTCACTGTGTCCTAGTGCACAGCATATAACATCACACACACACACCCCCCACACTGTGACTCAATGTGCAGCCTGTACCTGCACATACACACACACACACCTCACTGTGACAAAAAGTGGAGCCTATACCAGCACACACACACCCCTGTGTGACACAAAGGTCAGCCTATACCAGAACACGCAGACACACACACACATAACTGTGACTCAATGCACAGACTATACCAGCGTGCACACAAACACACAGCACTCTGACTCAATGTACAATGTATACCAAAACACACAAGCATACACACACACCTCAGTGGGACTCAATGCACAGCCTATACCAGCACACACACATACACACCTGCACAGATACAGGGTTCACTGTGACTCAATGCGCAGCCTATAGAAGAACACACACACATACCATCATGCACACACACATGGCTGACCGTGACTCAATCAATCGCGTATACCAGCACACACACACACGACTCACTGTGACTCAATGCAGTCTTTAGCACAACAAACACAGACACACACACCCCATGGAATCAATGAAAGCCCACCAACACACACACTCTCATACACACACACACATGGCTCACTGTGACTCAATGCACAGTCTGTATCACCACACACACACACACATACACCTCAGTTACTCAATGCAAAGACCATACGAGCACACAAACACACAAACACAAATAACTGATTAAATGCTCCACACATACTAGTGCACACACACACAGACATGCTCACTGTGATTCAAGGCACAGTCTACACGAGCACAGTAACACACAAACAACTCATTTTGACTCAATGCGCAGTCTACAGCAGCACACAAACACACATAACTCACTGTGACTCAATCCACAGCCTATATCAGCACACAGACACACACAAGGCTCACTGTGATTCAATGAAATCTGTAGCACCACACACACACACAAACACACACATACACCTCAGTGACTCAATGCAAAGCCCATACGAACACTCACAGACACACACCTAACTGTGATTCAGTGCTCAACCTCTACCAGCACACAGATGCACACACAGACACACACACACATGCACGGCTCATTCTGACATAATGTACAGTTCTTACCAGCACAAACACATGCAACACATCTCACTGTAACTCAATGCTCAGACTGTACTTGCACACACACAAGGCTCACTGTGAGTCAATGCACAGCCTATACCAGCAGAGACACACACACACTGCTCTCTATGACACAGTGCACATCCTGTACCATCACACACACACACAGCTTATTGTGATGCAATAGAGACTCTACACAACCAAATACACACACACACACGCACAGCTCACTGTGATTCCATGCAGACTCCATACCAGGGCACAAAAACACACAGCACACAACTCAGTGTGATTCAATGCTCACTTTATACCAAAACACACATAGACACACACACGGTTCTCTGTGACTCAGTGCACAGTCCATACCAGCACCACACACACACTCACAGCTCACCTTGAATCAAAGCACAGCCTACCCCAGCAAACACACACACACAGTTCACTGTGACTCAATGCACAGGCTATACCAGCACACACACATATACACACACAGCTTACTGCGACACAATACAGTCTCTACACCACCAAATACACACACACACACACATGCACAGCTCTATGTGATTCCATGCACATTCCATGCCAGTGCATACAGTCACACAGAACACACCTCAGTTTGACTCAATGCTCACAGTATGCCAAAACATACATAGACACACACACATGGCTCCCTGTTACTTAGTGCACAGTGTATGCTAGCAGAGTTACACACACAAAGAAACACACATGGCTCACTGTGAATCAATACACAGCATGTACCTCCACACACACACACATACAAACACTCACACACAGCTTAGTGTGACTCAATGCAAAGCATATACCAGCACGTGCACCCACACACACACTCACCTCCCTGTGACTGAGTGCACAGCCTGTACCAGCACACACACATACAAAAACTCACACATGGTTGTGACTCAATGTACAATCCACACCAGCACATACACACACATGACACCTCAGTGTGATCCAATGCTCAGTTTATACCAGCACAACCACACGGCTCACTGTGACTCAGTGCACAGCGTATGACATCACACACACACACACATACACCTCACTGTGACTCAATGTGCAGCCTGTACCTGCACAGAAACAAACACACACATCACTGTGATGCGATATGCAACCTATACCAGCACACACACACACACACACACACAAAAGTGTGACTCGATGGTCATCCTACATGAGAACACACAGACACACACATCCCTCACTGTGACACAATGCACAGTCTATACCAGCCTGCACACACTCACATGACACTGTGACTCAATGCACAATCTGTAATAGCCCACACACGAACACGTACACACCTTATTGTGATTCAATGCACAGCCTATATGTGAACACACACACATACTAACATGCACTCACACATGTCTCACGATGACTCAATCGCCTGTACAAGCACACACACATGGCTCACTGGGAGTCAGTGCCCACTCCATACCAGCACCAAACACACAACACAGCTCACTGTGACTCAAGGCACAGTGTATGGCAGCACACACACACAGGCACACTCATACCCACATCTCACTGTGCCGGTAAGACTGTGAAAGCACACGCACAATGAAACAAACACCCCTCACTGTGACTCACTGCATATCCTATACCAGTGCACTCTCACACACACACACATGGCTGACTGTGAATGAATGCACACTCTATACCTGGAAACACACAAACACACACACACACACAGCTCCCTGTGACTCAGTGCACAGGATATGCTAGCAGACATACACACACAGAGAAGCACATACAGCAAACTGTGAGTCAATCCACAGCCCATACCTCGACACATGCACACATACTGACACTCAAAAACACAGCTCAGTGTGATTCAATGCAAATCCTATACCAGAAAGTGCACACACACACAAACAAACCTCCCTATGAATCAGTGCATAGCGTATAACATCACACACATACACCTCACTGTGACTCAATGTGCTGCCTCTACCTGCACATACACCCACAAACAACTCAATATGACTCAATGTGCAGGCTGTACCAGCACACACACACACATGTGCACACACACCTCAGTGTGCCTCAATTGTCAGCCTATACCAGAACACACAGACACAAACACCTCTCACTCTGACTCAATGCACAACCTATACCAGCATGCACACACACTCACATGGCACAGTGAATCAAGGCACAATGTTACAAGCACATGCACACACACCTCAGAGTGACTCAAAGCTCAGCCTATACCAGCACACACGCACACGCACACACACATGCACAGATGCAGGCCTCACTGTGACTCAATGCACAGCCTATACCAGAACACACACACACCCCAACACGCACTCACACATGGCTCACTGGTAATCAATCGCCTATACCAGCACACACGCACACAGCTCACTGTGACTCAATGCAGTCTGTATCACCACACACTCACACACACACGCATGAGTCAATAATGCCCATACCAGCACAATAAAGCCCATACCAGCACACAAACTCACATGCACACACACACACACGAGACTGTGACTGAAAACGCTTCCTGTACCAGCACACACACACACAAACACTACACTGTGACTCAATGCACAGCCTATACGAGCACACATATACACACACACACACAGCTCACAGTGACTGAATACAGAGTCTATATCAGCGCACACACAGACACACAGATACACACAGCCCACTGTGTCTCAATGGTCATTCAGTGCCAGCACACACACACACACACAGACATGCAAACACACACACTAGTTCATGTCAAAGTGGATTAAACCACAGTCCATACCATCACAGACACAAACACACCGCACTACTCACTGTGACTCAATGCACAGTCTACACCAGCAAATACACACACACACATACACACACAACTCCCACACATTTAACTGTGACTCAGTGCTGTGACTATAGCAGCTCGCCACACACACATGGTTCACTGTGACTCAATGCACAGCCAATAACTGTACACACATACACACACACACACCGCTCAGTGATTCAATGCAAATCCCATATCAGCATACACATACACATACACTCACCTAGGTGTGACTCAATTCTAGGCCTATAGCAGCACACACACACACCTTACTGTGACTCATGCAGACTCTACAGCACCAAATACACAAACACTAACACAGGGCTGGGATTTAATGCACAGTCCATACCAGCAAAGGCACACACACCACACCACACTGTGACTCAATGCTCAGATTATACCAGCACACACACACGGCTCACTGTGTCCTAGTGCACAGCATATAACATCACACACACACACCCCCCACACTGTGACTCAATGTGCAGCCTGTACCTGCACATACACACACACACACCTCACTGTGACAAAAAGTGGAGCCTATACCAGCACACACACACCCCTGTGTGACACAAAGGTCAGCCTATACCAGAACACGCAGACACACACACACATAACTGTGACTCAATGCACAGACTATACCAGCGTGCACACAAACACACAGCACTCTGACTCAATGTACAATGTATACCAAAACACACAAGCATACACACACACCTCAGTGGGACTCAATGCACAGCCTATACCAGCACACACACATACACACCTGCACAGATACAGGGTTCACTGTGACTCAATGCACAGCCTATAGAAGAACACACACACATACCATCATGCACACACACATGGCTGACCGTGACTCAATCAATCGCGTATACCAGCACACACACACACGACTCACTGTGACTCAATGCAGTCTTTAGCACAACAAACACAGACACACACACCCCATGGAATCAATGAAAGCCCACCAACACACACACTCTCATACACACACACACATGGCTCACTGTGACTCAATGCACAGTCTGTATCACCACACACACACACACATACACCTCAGTTACTCAATGCAAAGACCATACGAGCACACAAACACACAAACACAAATAACTGATTAAATGCTCCACACATACTAGTGCACACACACACAGACATGCTCACTGTGATTCAAGGCACAGTCTACACGAGCACAGTAACACACAAACAACTCATTTTGACTCAATGCGCAGTCTACAGCAGCACACACACACACATAACTCACTGTGACTCAATCCACAGCCTATATCAGCACACAGACACACACAAGGCTCACTGTGATTCAATGAAATCTGTAGCACCACACACACACACAAACACACACATACACCTCAGTGACTCAATGCAAAGCCCATACGAATACTCACAGACACACACCTAACTGTGATTCAGTGCTCAACCTCTACCAGCACACAGACGCACACACACATGCACGGCTCATTCTGACATAATGTACAGTTCTTACCAGCACAAACACATGCAACACATCTCACTGTAACTCAATGCTCAGACTGTACTTGCACACACACAAGGCTCACTGTGAGTCAATGCACAGCCTATACCAGCAGAGACACACACACACTGCTCTCTATGACACAGTGCACATCCTGTACCATCACACACACACACAGCTTATTGTGATGCAATAGAGACTCTACACAACCAAATACACACACACACACGCACAGCTCACTGTGATTCCATGCAGACTCCATACCAGGGCACAAAAACACACAGCACACAACTCAGTGTGATTCAATGCTCACTTTATACCAAAACACACATAGACACACACACGGTTCTCTGTGACTCAGTGCACAGTCCATACCAGCACCACACACACACTCACAGCTCACCTTGAATCAAAGCACAGCCTACCCCAGCAAACACACACACACAGTTCACTGTGACTCAATGCACAGGCTATACCAGCACACACACATATACACACACAGCTTACTGCGACACAATACAGTCTCTACACCACCAAATACACACACACACACATGCACAGCTCTATGTGATTCCATGCACATTCCATGCCAGTGCATACAGTCACACAGAACACACCTCAGTTTGACTCAATGCTCACAGTATGCCAAAACATACATAGACACACACACATGGCTCCCTGTTACTTAGTGCACAGTGTATGCTAGCAGAGTTACACACACAAAGAAACACACATGGCTCACTGTGAATCAATACACAGCATGTACCTCCACACACACACACATACAAACACTCACACACAGCTTAGTGTGACTCAATGCAAAGCATATACCAGCACGTGCACCCACACACACACTCACCTCCCTGTGACTGAGTGCACAGCCTGTACCAGCACACACACATACAAAAACTCACACATGGTTGTGACTCAATGTACAATCCACACCAGCACATACACACACATGACACCTCAGTGTGATCCAATGCTCAGTTTATACCAGCACAACCACACGGCTCACTGTGACTCAGTGCACAGCGTATGACATCACACACACACACACATACACCTCACTGTGACTCAATGTGCAGCCTGTACCTGCACAGAAACAAACACACACATCACTGTGATGCGATATGCAACCTATACCAGCACACACACACACACACACACACACCAAAGTGTGACTCGATGGTCATCCTACATGAGAACACACAGACACACACATCCCTCACTGTGACACAATGCACAGTCTATACCAGCCTGCACACACTCACATGACACTGTGACTCAATGCACAATCTGTAATAGCCCACACACGAACACGTACACACCTTATTGTGATTCAATGCACAGCCTATATGTGAACACACACACATACTAACATGCACTCACACATGTCTCACGATGACTCAATCGCCTGTACAAGCACACACACATGGCTCACTGGGAGTCAGTGCCCACTCCATACCAGCACCAAACACACAACACAGCTCACTGTGACTCAAGGCACAGTGTATGGCAGCACACACACACAGGCACACTCATACCCACATCTCACTGTGCCGGTAAGCCTGTGAAAGCACACGCACAATGAAACAAACACCCCTCACTGTGACTCACTGCATATCCTATACCAGTGCACTCTCACACACACACACATGGCTGACTGTGAATGAATGCACACTCTATACCTGGAAACACACAAACACACACACACACAGCTCCCTGTGACTCAGTGCACAGGATATGCTAGCAGACATACACACACAGAGAAGCACATACAGCAAACTGTGAGTCAATCCACAGCCCATACCTCGACACATGCACACATACTGACACTCAAAAACACAGCTCAGTGTGATTCAATGCAAATCCTATACCAGAAAGTGCACACACACACACACAAACCTCCCTATGAATCAGTGCATAGCGTATAACATCACACACATACACCTCACTGTGACTCAATGTGCTGCCTCTACCTGCACATACACCCACAAACAACTCAATATGACTCAATGTGCAGGCTGTACCAGCACACACACACACATGTGCACACACACCTCAGTGTGCCTCAATTGTCAGCCTATACCAGAACACACAGACACAAACACCTCTCACTCTGACTCAATGCACAACCTATACCAGCATGCACACACACTCACATGGCACAGTGAATCAAGGCACAATGTTACAAGCACATGCACACACACCTCAGAGTGACTCAAAGCTCAGCCTATACCAGCACACACGCACACGCACACACACATGCACAGATGCAGGCCTCACTGTGACTCAATGCACAGCCTATACCAGAACACACACACACCCCAACACGCACTCACACATGGCTCACTGGTAATCAATCGCCTATACCAGCACACACGCACACAGCTCACTGTGACTCAATGCAGTCTGTATCACCACACACTCACACACACACGCATGAGTCAATAATGCCCATACCAGCACAATAAAGCCCATACCAGCACACAAACTCACATGCACACACACACACACGAGACTGTGACTGAAAACGCTTCCTGTACCAGCACACACACACACAAACACTACACTGTGACTCAATGCACAGCCTATACGAGCACACATATACACACACACACACAGCTCACAGTGACTGAATACAGAGTCTATATCAGCGCACACACAGACACACAGATACACACAGCCCACTGTGTCTCAATGGTCATTCAGTGCCAGCACACACACACACACACAGACATGCAAACACACACACTAGTTCATGTCAAAGTGGATTAAACCACAGTCCATACCATCACAGACACAAACACACCGCACTACTCACTGTGACTCAATGCACAGTCTACACCAGCAAATACACACACACACATACACACACAACTCCCACACATTTAACTGTGACTCAGTGCTGTGACTATAGCAGCTCGCCACACACACATGGTTCACTGTGACTCAATGCACAGCCAATAACTGTACACACATACACACACACACACCGCTCAGTGATTCAATGCAAATCCCATATCAGCATACACATACACATACACTCACCTAGGTGTGACTCAATTCTAGGCCTATAGCAGCACACACACACACCTTACTGTGACTCATGCAGACTCTACAGCACCAAATACACAAACACTAACACAGGGCTGGGATTTAATGCACAGTCCATACCAGCAAAGGCACACACACCACACCACACTGTGACTCAATGCTCAGATTATACCAGCACACACACACGGCTCACTGTGTCCTAGTGCACAGCATATAACATCACACACACACACCCCCCACACTGTGACTCAATGTGCAGCCTGTACCTGCACATACACACACACACACCTCACTGTGACAAAAAGTGGAGCCTATACCAGCACACACACACCCCTGTGTGACACAAAGGTCAGCCTATACCAGAACACGCAGACACACACACACATAACTGTGACTCAATGCACAGACTATACCAGCGTGCACACAAACACACAGCACTCTGACTCAATGTACAATGTATACCAAAACACACAAGCATACACACACACCTCAGTGGGACTCAATGCACAGCCTATACCAGCACACACACATACACACCTGCACAGATACAGGGTTCACTGTGACTCAATGCGCAGCCTATAGAAGAACACACACACATACCATCATGCACACACACATGGCTGACCGTGACTCAATCAATCGCGTATACCAGCACACACACACACGACTCACTGTGACTCAATGCAGTCTTTAGCACAACAAACACAGACACACACACCCCATGGAATCAATGAAAGCCCACCAACACACACACTCTCATACACACACACACATGGCTCACTGTGACTCAATGCACAGTCTGTATCACCACACACACACACACATACACCTCAGTTACTCAATGCAAAGACCATACGAGCACACAAACACACAAACACAAATAACTGATTAAATGCTCCACACATACTAGTGCACACACACACAGACATGCTCACTGTGATTCAAGGCACAGTCTACACGAGCACAGTAACACACAAACAACTCATTTTGACTCAATGCGCAGTCTACAGCAGCACACAAACACACATAACTCACTGTGACTCAATCCACAGCCTATATCAGCACACAGACACACACAAGGCTCACTGTGATTCAATGAAATCTGTAGCACCACACACACACACAAACACACACATACACCTCAGTGACTCAATGCAAAGCCCATACGAACACTCACAGACACACACCTAACTGTGATTCAGTGCTCAACCTCTACCAGCACACAGATGCACACACAGACACACACACACATGCACGGCTCATTCTGACATAATGTACAGTTCTTACCAGCACAAACACATGCAACACATCTCACTGTAACTCAATGCTCAGACTGTACTTGCACACACACAAGGCTCACTGTGAGTCAATGCACAGCCTATACCAGCAGAGACACACACACACTGCTCTCTATGACACAGTGCACATCCTGTACCATCACACACACACACAGCTTATTGTGATGCAATAGAGACTCTACACAACCAAATACACACACACACACGCACAGCTCACTGTGATTCCATGCAGACTCCATACCAGGGCACAAAAACACACAGCACACAACTCAGTGTGATTCAATGCTCACTTTATACCAAAACACACATAGACACACACACGGTTCTCTGTGACTCAGTGCACAGTCCATACCAGCACCGCACACACACTCACAGCTCACCTTGAATCAAAGCACAGCCTACCCCAGCAAACACACACACACAGTTCACTGTGACTCAATGCACAGGCTATAACAGCACACACACATATACACACACAGCTTACTGCGACACAATACAGTCTCTACACCACCAAATACACACACACACACATGCACAGCTCTATGTGATTCCATGCACATTCCATGCCAGTGCATACAGTCACACAGAACACACCTCAGTTTGACTCAATGTTCACAGTATGCCAAAACATACATAGACACACACACATGGCTCCCTGTTACTTAGTGCACAGTGTATGCTAGCAGAGTTACACACACAAAGAAACACACATGGCTCACTGTGAATCAATACACAGCCTGTACCTCCACACACACACACATACAAACACTCACACACAGCTTAGTGTGACTCAATGCAAAGCATATACCAGCACGTGCACCCACACACACACTCACCTCCCTGTGACTGAGTGCACAGCCTGTACCAGCACACACACATACAAAAACTCACACATGGTTGTGACTCAATGTACAATCCACACCAGCACATACACACACATGACACCTCAGTGTGATCCAATGCTCAGTTTATACCAGCACAACCACACGGCTCACTGTGACTCAGTGCACAGCGTATGACATCACACACACACACACATACACCTCACTGTGACTCAATGTGCAGCCTGTACCTGCACAGAAACAAACACACACATCACTGTGATGCGATATGCAACCTATACCAGCACACACACACACACACACACACACCAAAGTGTGACTCGATGGTCATCCTACATGAGAACACACAGACACACACATCCCTCACTGTGACACAATGCACAGTCTATACCAGCCTGCACACACTCACATGACACTGTGACTCAATGCACAATCTGTAATAGCCCACACACGAACACGTACACACCTTATTGTGATTCAATGCACAGCCTATATGTGAACACACACACATACTAACATGCACTCACACATGTCTCACGATGACTCAATCGCCTGTACAAGCACACACACATGGCTCACTGGGAGTCAGTGCCCACTCCATACCAGCACCAAACACACAACACAGCTCACTGTGACTCAAGGCACAGTGTATGACAGCACACACACACAGGCACACTCATACCCACATCTCACTGTGCTGGTAAGCCTGTGAAAGCACACACACAATGAAAGAAACACCCCTCACTGTGACTCACTGCATATCCTATACCAGTGCACTCTCACACACACACACATGGCTGACTGTGAATGAATGCACACTCTATACCTGGAAACACACAAACACACACACACACACACGGCTCCCTGTGACTCAGTGCACAGGATATGCTAGCAGACATACACACACAGAGAAGCACATACAGCAAACTGTGAGTCAATCCACAGCCCATACCTCGACACATGCACACATACTGACACTCAAAAACACAGCTCAGTGTGATTCAATGCAAATCCTATACCAGAAAGTGCACACACACACACACAAACCTCCCTATGAATCAGTGCATAGCGTATAACATCACACACATACACCTCACTGTGACTCAATGTGCTGCCTCTACCTGCACATACACCCACAAACAACTCAATATGACTCAATGTGCAGGCTGTACCAGCACACACACACACATGTGCACACACACCTCAGTGTGCCTCAATTGTCAGCCTATACCAGAACACACAGACACAAACACCTCTCACTCTGACTCAATGCACAACCTATACCAGCATGCACACACACTCACATGGCACAGTGAATCAAGGCACAATGTTACAAGCACATGCACACACACCTCAGAGTGACTCAAAGCTCAGCCTATACCAGCACACACGCACACGCACACACACATGCACAGATGCAGGCCTCACTGTGACTCAATGCACAGCCTATACCAGAACACACACACACCCCAACACGCACTCACACATGGCTCACTGGTAATCAATCGCCTATACCAGCACACACGCACACAGCTCACTGTGACTCAATGCAGTCTGTATCACCACACACTCACACACGCACCCATGAGTCAATAATGCCCATACCAGCACAATAAAGCCCATACCAGCACACAAACTCACATGCACACACACACACACGAGACTGTGACTGAAAACGCTTCCTGTACCAGCACACACACACACAAACACTACACTGTGACTCAATGCACAGCCTATACGAGCACACATATACACACACACACACAGCTCACAGTGACTGAATACAGAGTCTATATCAGCGCACACACAGACACACAGACACACACAGCTCACTGTGTCTCAATGGTCATCCAGTGCCAGCACAGACACACACACACACATGCAAACACACACACTAGTTCATGTCAAAGTGGATTAAACCACAGTCCATACCATCACAGACACAAACACACCGCACTACTCACTGTGACTCAATGCACAGTCTACACCAGCAAATACACACACACACATACACACACAACTCCCACACATTTAACTGTGACTCAGTGCTGTGACTATAGCA
The DNA here is from genome assembly GCF_963455315.2 of Globicephala melas. Taxonomy (NCBI): domain Eukaryota; kingdom Metazoa; phylum Chordata; class Mammalia; order Artiodactyla; family Delphinidae; genus Globicephala; species Globicephala melas. The sequence goes on along the minus strand of NC_083336.1, from coordinate 2,070,223 downwards.
GCTCGCCACACACACATGGTTCACTGTGACTCAATGCACAGCCAATAACTGTACACACATACACACACACACACCGCTCAGTGATTCAATGCAAATCCCATATCAGCATACACATACACATACACTCACCTAGGTGTGACTCAATTCTAGGCCTATAGCAGCACACACACACACCTTACTGTGACTCATGCAGACTCTACAGCACCACATACACAAACACTAACACAGGGCTGGGATTCAATGCACAGTCCATACCAGCAAAGGCACACACACCACACCACACTGTGACTCAATGCTCAGATTATACCAGCACACACACACGGCTCACTGTGTCCAAGTGCACAACATATAACATCACACACACACACCCCCCACACTGTGACTCAATGTGCAGCCTGTACCTGCACATACACACACACACACCTCACTGTGACAAAAAGTGGAGCCTATACCAGCACACACACACCCCTGTGTGACACAATGGTCAGCCTATACCAGAACACACAGACACACACACACATAACTGTGACTCAATGCACAGACTATACCAGCGTGCACACAAACACACAGCACTCTGAATCAATGCACAATGTATACCAAAACACACAAGCATACACACACACCTCAGTGGGACTCAATGCACAGCCTATACCAGCACACACACATACACACCTGCACAGATACAGGGTTCACTGTGACTCAATGCACAGCCTATAGAAGAACACACACACATACCGTCATGCACACACACATGGCTGACCGTGACTCAATCAATCGCGTATACCAGCACACACACACACGACTCACTGTGACTCAATGCAGTCTTTAGCACAACAAACACAGACACACACACCCCATGGAATCAATGAAAGCCCACCAACACACACACTCTCATACACACACACACATGGCTCACTGTGACTCAATGCACAGTCTGTATCACCACACACACACACACATACACCTCAGTTACTCAATGCAAAGACCATACGAGCACACAAACACACAAACACAAATAACTGATTAAATGCTCCACACATACTAGTGCACACACACACAGACATGCTCACTGTGATTCAAGGCACAGTCTACACGAGCACAGTAACACACAAACAACTCATTTTGACTCAATGCGCAGTCTACAGCAGCACACACACACACATAACTCACTGTGACTCAATCCACAGCCTATATCAGCACACAGACACACACAAGGCTCACTGTGATTCAATGAAAACTGTAGCACCACACACACACACAAACACACACATACACCTCAGTGACTCAATGCAAAGCCCATACGAATACTCACAGACACAAACCTAACTGTGATTCAGTGCTCAACCTCTACCAGCACACAGACGCACACACACATGCACGGCTCATTCTGACATAATGTACAGTTCTTACCAGCACAAACACATGCAACACATCTCACTGTAACTCAATGCTCAGACTGTACTTGCACACACACAAGGCTCACTGTGAGTCAATGCACAGCCTATACCAGCAGAGACACACACACACTGCTCTCTATGACACAGTGCACATCCTGTACCATCACACACACACACAGCTTATTGTGATGCAATAGAGACTCTACACAACCAAATACACACACACACACGCACAGCTCACTGTGATTCCATGCAGACTCCATACCAGGGCACAAAAACACACAGCACACAACTCAGTGTGATTCAATGCTCACTTTATACCAAAACACACATAGACACACACACGGTTCTCTGTGACTCAGTGCACAGTCCATACCAGCACCACACACACACTCACAGCTCACCTTGAATCAAAGCACAGCCTACCCCAGCAAACACACACACACAGTTCACTGTGACTCAATGCACAGGCTATACCAGCACACACACATATACACACACAGCTTACTGCGACACAATACAGTCTCTACACCACCAAATACACACACACACACACATGCACAGCTCTATGTGATTCCATGCACATTCCATGCCAGTGCATACAGTCACACAGAACACACCTCAGTTTGACTCAATGCTCACAGTATGCCAAAACATACATAGACACACACACATGGCTCCCTGTTACTTAGTGCACAGTGTATGCTAGCAGAGTTACACACACAAAGAAACACACATGGCTCACTGTGAATCAATACACAGCATGTACCTCCACACACACACACATACAAACACTCACACACAGCTTAGTGTGACTCAATGCAAAGCATATACCAGCACGTGCACCCACACACACACTCACCTCCCTGTGACTGAGTGCACAGCCTGTACCAGCACACACACATACAAAAACTCACACATGGTTGTGACTCAATGTACAATCCACACCAGCACATACACACACATGACACCTCAGTGTGATCCAATGCTCAGTTTATACCAGCACAACCACACGGCTCACTGTGACTCAGTGCACAGCGTATGACATCACACACACACACACATACACCTCACTGTGACTCAATGTGCAGCCTGTACCTGCACAGAAACAAACACACACATCACTGTGATGCGATATGCAACCTATACCAGCACACACACACACACACACACACACAAAAGTGTGACTCGATGGTCATCCTACATGAGAACACACAGACACACACATCCCTCACTGTGACACAATGCACAGTCTATACCAGCCTGCACACACTCACATGACACTGTGACTCAATGCACAATCTGTAATAGCCCACACACGAACACGTACACACCTTATTGTGATTCAATGCACAGCCTATATGTGAACACACACACATACTAACATGCACTCACACATGTCTCACGATGACTCAATCGCCTGTACAAGCACACACACATGGCTCACTGGGAGTCAGTGCCCACTCCATACCAGCACCAAACACACAACACAGCTCACTGTGACTCAAGGCACAGTGTATGGCAGCACACACACACAGGCACACTCATACCCACATCTCACTGTGCCGGTAAGACTGTGAAAGCACACGCACAATGAAACAAACACCCCTCACTGTGACTCACTGCATATCCTATACCAGTGCACTCTCACACACACACACATGGCTGACTGTGAATGAATGCACACTCTATACCTGGAAACACACAAACACACACACACACACAGCTCCCTGTGACTCAGTGCACAGGATATGCTAGCAGACATACACACACAGAGAAGCACATACAGCAAACTGTGAGTCAATCCACAGCCCATACCTCGACACATGCACACATACTGACACTCAAAAACACAGCTCAGTGTGATTCAATGCAAATCCTATACCAGAAAGTGCACACACACACAAACAAACCTCCCTATGAATCAGTGCATAGCGTATAACATCACACACATACACCTCACTGTGACTCAATGTGCTGCCTCTACCTGCACATACACCCACAAACAACTCAATATGACTCAATGTGCAGGCTGTACCAGCACACACACACACATGTGCACACACACCTCAGTGTGCCTCAATTGTCAGCCTATACCAGAACACACAGACACAAACACCTCTCACTCTGACTCAATGCACAACCTATACCAGCATGCACACACACTCACATGGCACAGTGAATCAAGGCACAATGTTACAAGCACATGCACACACACCTCAGAGTGACTCAAAGCTCAGCCTATACCAGCACACACGCACACGCACACACACATGCACAGATGCAGGCCTCACTGTGACTCAATGCACAGCCTATACCAGAACACACACACACCCCAACACGCACTCACACATGGCTCACTGGTAATCAATCGCCTATACCAGCACACACGCACACAGCTCACTGTGACTCAATGCAGTCTGTATCACCACACACTCACACACACACCCATGAGTCAATAATGCCCATACCAGCACAATAAAGCCCATACCAGCACACAAACTCACATGCACACACACACACACGAGACTCTGACTGAAAACGCTTCCTGTACCAGCACACACACACACAAACACTACACTGTGACTCAATGCACAGCCTATACGAGCACACATATACACACACACACACAGCTCACAGTGACTGAATACAGAGTCTATATCAGCGCACACACAGACACACAGATACACACAGCCCACTGTGTCTCATTGGTCATTCAGTGCCAGCACACACACACACACACAGACACGCAAACACACACACTAGTTCATGTCAAAGTGGATTAAACCACAGTCCATACCATCACAGACACAAACACACCGCACTACTCACTGTGACTCAATGCACAGTCTACACCAGCAAATACACACACACACATACACACACAACTCCCACACATTTAACTGTGACTCAGTGCTGTGACTATAGCAGCTCGCCACACACACATGGTTCACTGTGACTCAATGCACAGCCAATAACTGTACACACATACACACACACACACCGCTCAGTGATTCAATGCAAATCCCATATCAGCATACACATACACATACACTCACCTAGGTGTGACTCAATTCTAGGCCTATAGCAGCACACAGACACACCTTACTGTGACTCATGCAGACTCTACAGCACCAAATACACAAACACTAACACAGGGCTGGGATTTAATGCACAGTCCATACCAGCAAAGGCACACACACCACACCACACTGTGACTCAATGCTCAGATTATACCAGCACACACACACGGCTCACTGTGTCCTAGTGCACAGCATATAACATCACACACACACACCCCCCACACTGTGACTCAATGTGCAGCCTGTACCTGCACATACACACACACACACCTCACTGTGACAAAAAGTGGAGCCTATACCAGCACACACACACCCCTGTGTGACACAAAGGTCAGCCTATACCAGAACACGCAGACACACACACACATAACTGTGACTCAATGCACAGACTATACCAGCGTGCACACAAACACACAGCACTCTGACTCAATGTACAATGTATACCAAAACACACAAGCATACACACACACCTCAGTGGGACTCAATGCACAGCCTATACCAGCACACACACATACACACCTGCACAGATACAGGGTTCACTGTGACTCAATGCACAGCCTATAGAAGAACACACACACATACCATCATGCACACACACATGGCTGACCGTGACTCAATCAATCGCGTATACCAGCACACACACACACGACTCACTGTGACTCAATGCAGTCTTTAGCACAACAAACACAGACACACACACCCCATGGAATCAATGAAAGCCCACCAACACACACACTCTCATACACACACACACATGGCTCACTGTGACTCAATGCACAGTCTGTATCACCACACACACACACACATACACCTCAGTTACTCAATGCAAAGACCATACGAGCACACAAACACACAAACACAAATAACTGATTAAATGCTCCACACATACTAGTGCACACACACACAGACATGCTCACTGTGATTCAAGGCACAGTCTACACGAGCACAGTAACACACAAACAACTCATTTTGACTCAATGCGCAGTCTACAGCAGCACACACACACACATAACTCACTGTGACTCAATCCACAGCCTATATCAGCACACAGACACACACAAGGCTCACTGTGATTCAATGAAATCTGTAGCACCACACACACACACAAACACACACATACACCTCAGTGACTCAATGCAAAGCCCATACGAATACTCACAGACACACACCTAACTGTGATTCAGTGCTCAACCTCTACCAGCACACAGACGCACACACACATGCACGGCTCATTCTGACATAATGTACAGTTCTTACCAGCACAAACACAGGCAACACATCTCACTGTAACTCAATGCTCAGACTGTACTTGCACACACACAAGGCTCACTGTGAGTCAATGCACAGCCTATACCAGCAGAGACACACACACACTGCTCTCTATGACACAGTGCACATCCTGTACCATCACACACACACACAGCTTATTGTGATGCAATAGAGACTCTACACAACCAAATACACACACACACACGCACAGCTCACTGTGATTCCATGCAGACTCCATACGAGGGCACAAAAACACACAGCACACAACTCAGTGTGATTCAATGCTCACTTTATACCAAAACACACATAGACACACACACGGTTCTCTGTGACTCAGTGCACAGTCCATACCAGCACCACACACACACTCACAGCTCACCTTGAATCAAAGCACAGCCTACCCCAGCAAACACACACACACAGTTCACTGTGACTCAATGCACAGGCTATACCAGCACACACACATATACACACACAGCTTACTGCGACACAATACAGTCTCTACACCACCAAATACACACACACACATGCACAGCTCTATGTGATTCCATGCACATTCCATGCCAGTGCATACAGTCACACAGAACACACCTCAGTTTGACTCAATGCTCACAGTATGCCAAAACATACATAGACACACACACATGGCTCCCTGTTACTTAGTGCACAGTGTATGCTAGCAGAGTTACACACACAAAGAAACACACATGGCTCACTGTGAATCAATACACAGCATGTACCTCCACACACACACACATACAAACACTCACACACAGCTTAGTGTGACTCAATGCAAAGCATATACCAGCACGTGCACCCCCACACACACTCACCTCCCTGTGACTGAGTGCACAGCCTGTACCAGCACACACACATACAAAAACTCACACATGGTTGTGACTCAATGTACAATCCACACCAGCACATACACACACATGACACCTCAGTGTGATCCAATGCTCAGTTTATACCAGCACAACCACACGGCTCACTGTGACTCAGTGCACAGCGTATGACATCACACACACACACACATACACCTCACTGTGACTCAATGTGCAGCCTGTACCTGCACAGAAACAAACACACACATCACTGTGATGCGATATGCAACCTATACCAGCACACACACACACACACACACACACCAAAGTGTGACTCGATGGTCATCCTACATGAGAACACACAGACACACACATCCCTCACTGTGACACAATGCACAGTCTATACCAGCCTGCACACACTCACATGACACTGTGACTCAATGCACAATCTGTAATAGCCCACACACGAACACGTACACACCTTATTGTGATTCAATGCACAGCCTATATGTGAACACACACACATACTAACATGCACTCACACATGTCTCACGATGACTCAATCGCCTGTACAAGCACACACACATGGCTCACTGGGAGTCAGTGCCCACTCCATACCAGCACCAAACACACAACACAGCTCACTGTGACTCAAGGCACAGTGTATGGCAGCACACACACACAGGCACACTCATACCCACATCTCACTGTGCCGGTAAGCCTGTGAAAGCACACGCACAATGAAACAAACACCCCTCACTGTGACTCACTGCATATCCTATACCAGTGCACTCTCACACACACACACATGGCTGACTGTGAATGAATGCACACTCTATACCTGGAAACACACAAACACACACACACACAGCTCCCTGTGACTCAGTGCACAGGATATGCTAGCAGACATACACACACAGAGAAGCACATACAGCAAACTGTGAGTCAATCCACAGCCCATACCTCGACACATGCACACATACTGACACTCAAAAACACAGCTCAGTGTGATTCAATGCAAATCCTATACCAGAAAGTGCACACACACACACACAAACCTCCCTATGAATCAGTGCATAGCGTATAACATCACACACATACACCTCACTGTGACTCAATGTGCTGCCTCTACCTGCACATACACCCACAAACAACTCAATATGACTCAATGTGCAGGCTGTACCAGCACACACACACACATGTGCACACACACCTCAGTGTGCCTCAATTGTCAGCCTATACCAGAACACACAGACACAAACACCTCTCACTCTGACTCAATGCACAACCTATACCAGCATGCACACACACTCACATGGCACAGTGAATCAAGGCACAATGTTACAAGCACATGCACACACACCTCAGAGTGACTCAAAGCTCAGCCTATACCAGCACACACGCACACGCACACACACATGCACAGATGCAGGCCTCACTGTGACTCAATGCACAGCCTATACCAGAACACACACACACCCCAACACGCACTCACACATGGCTCACTGGTAATCAATCGCCTATACCAGCACACACGCACACAGCTCACTGTGACTCAATGCAGTCTGTATCACCACACACTCACACACACACGCATGAGTCAATAATGCCCATACCAGCACAATAAAGCCCATACCAGCACACAAACTCACATGCACACACACACACACGAGACTGTGACTGAAAACGCTTCCTGTACCAGCACACACACACACAAACACTACACTGTGACTCAATGCACAGCCTATACGAGCACACATATACACACACACACACAGCTCACAGTGACTGAATACAGAGTCTATATCAGCGCACACACAGACACACAGATACACACAGCCCACTGTGTCTCAATGGTCATTCAGTGCCAGCACACACACACACACACAGACATGCAAACACACACACTAGTTCATGTCAAAGTGGATTAAACCACAGTCCATACCATCACAGACACAAACACACCGCACTACTCACTGTGACTCAATGCACAGTCTACACCAGCAAATACACACACACACATACACACACAACTCCCACACATTTAACTGTGACTCAGTGCTGTGACTATAGCAGCTCGCCACACACACATGGTTCACTGTGACTCAATGCACAGCCAATAACTGTACACACATACACACACACACACCGCTCAGTGATTCAATGCAAATCCCATATCAGCATACACATACACATACACTCACCTAGGTGTGACTCAATTCTAGGCCTATAGCAGCACACACACACACCTTACTGTGACTCATGCAGACTCTACAGCACCAAATACACAAACACTAACACAGGGCTGGGATTTAATGCACAGTCCATACCAGCAAAGGCACACACACCACACCACACTGTGACTCAATGCTCAGATTATACCAGCACACACACACGGCTCACTGTGTCCTAGTGCACAGCATATAACATCACACACACACACCCCCCACACTGTGACTCAATGTGCAGCCTGTACCTGCACATACACACACACACACCTCACTGTGACAAAAAGTGGAGCCTATACCAGCACACACACACCCCTGTGTGACACAAAGGTCAGCCTATACCAGAACACGCAGACACACACACACATAACTGTGACTCAATGCACAGACTATACCAGCGTGCACACAAACACACAGCACTCTGACTCAATGTACAATGTATACCAAAACACACAAGCATACACACACACCTCAGTGGGACTCAATGCACAGCCTATACCAGCACACACACATACACACCTGCACAGATACAGGGTTCACTGTGACTCAATGCACAGCCTATAGAAGAACACACACACATACCATCATGCACACACACATGGCTGACCGTGACTCAATCAATCGCGTATACCAGCACACACACACACGACTCACTGTGACTCAATGCAGTCTTTAGCACAACAAACACAGACACACACACCCCATGGAATCAATGAAAGCCCACCAACACACACACTCTCATACACACACACACATGGCTCACTGTGACTCAATGCACAGTCTGTATCACCACACACACACACACATACACCTCAGTTACTCAATGCAAAGACCATACGAGCACACAAACACACAAACACAAATAACTGATTAAATGCTCCACACATACTAGTGCACACACACACAGACATGCTCACTGTGATTCAAGGCACAGTCTACACGAGCACAGTAACACACAAACAACTCATTTTGACTCAATGCGCAGTCTACAGCAGCACACAAACACACATAACTCACTGTGACTCAATCCACAGCCTATATCAGCACACAGACACACACAAGGCTCACTGTGATTCAATGAAATCTGTAGCACCACACACACACACAAACACACACATACACCTCAGTGACTCAATGCAAAGCCCATACGAACACTCACAGACACACACCTAACTGTGATTCAGTGCTCAACCTCTACCAGCACACAGATGCACACACAGACACACACACACATGCACGGCTCATTCTGACATAATGTACAGTTCTTACCAGCACAAACACATGCAACACATCTCACTGTAACTCAATGCTCAGACTGTACTTGCACACACACAAGGCTCACTGTGAGTCAATGCACAGCCTATACCAGCAGAGACACACACACACTGCTCTCTATGACACAGTGCACATCCTGTACCATCACACACACACACAGCTTATTGTGATGCAATAGAGACTCTACACAACCAAATACACACACACACACGCACAGCTCACTGTGATTCCATGCAGACTCCATACCAGGGCACAAAAACACACAGCACACAACTCAGTGTGATTCAATGCTCACTTTATACCAAAACACACATAGACACACACACGGTTCTCTGTGACTCAGTGCACAGTCCATACCAGCACCGCACACACACTCACAGCTCACCTTGAATCAAAGCACAGCCTACCCCAGCAAACACACACACACAGTTCACTGTGACTCAATGCACAGGCTATAACAGCACACACACATATACACACACAGCTTACTGCGACACAATACAGTCTCTACACCACCAAATACACACACACACACATGCACAGCTCTATGTGATTCCATGCACATTCCATGCCAGTGCATACAGTCACACAGAACACACCTCAGTTTGACTCAATGTTCACAGTATGCCAAAACATACATAGACACACACACATGGCTCCCTGTTACTTAGTGCACAGTGTATGCTAGCAGAGTTACACACACAAAGAAACACACATGGCTCACTGTGAATCAATACACAGCCTGTACCTCCACACACACACACATACAAACACTCACACACAGCTTAGTGTGACTCAATGCAAAGCATATACCAGCACGTGCACCCACACACACACTCACCTCCCTGTGACTGAGTGCACAGCCTGTACCAGCACACACACATACAAAAACTCACACATGGTTGTGACTCAATGTACAATCCACACCAGCACATACACACACATGACACCTCAGTGTGATCCAATGCTCAGTTTATACCAGCACAACCACACGGCTCACTGTGACTCAGTGCACAGCGTATGACATCACACACACACACACATACACCTCACTGTGACTCAATGTGCAGCCTGTACCTGCACAGAAACAAACACACACATCACTGTGATGCGATATGCAACCTATACCAGCACACACACACACACACACACACACCAAAGTGTGACTCGATGGTCATCCTACATGAGAACACACAGACACACACATCCCTCACTGTGACACAATGCACAGTCTATACCAGCCTGCACACACTCACATGACACTGTGACTCAATGCACAATCTGTAATAGCCCACACACGAACACGTACACACCTTATTGTGATTCAATGCACAGCCTATATGTGAACACACACACATACTAACATGCACTCACACATGTCTCACGATGACTCAATCGCCTGTACAAGCACACACACATGGCTCACTGGGAGTCAGTGCCCACTCCATACCAGCACCAAACACACAACACAGCTCACTGTGACTCAAGGCACAGTGTATGACAGCACACACACACAGGCACACTCATACCCACATCTCACTGTGCTGGTAAGCCTGTGAAAGCACACACACAATGAAAGAAACACCCCTCACTGTGACTCACTGCATATCCTATACCAGTGCACTCTCACACACACACACATGGCTGACTGTGAATGAATGCACACTCTATACCTGGAAACACACAAACACACACACACACACACGGCTCCCTGTGACTCAGTGCACAGGATATGCTAGCAGACATACACACACAGAGAAGCACATACAGCAAACTGTGAGTCAATCCACAGCCCATACCTCGACACATGCACACATACTGACACTCAAAAACACAGCTCAGTGTGATTCAATGCAAATCCTATACCAGAAAGTGCACACACACACACACAAACCTCCCTATGAATCAGTGCATAGCGTATAACATCACACACATACACCTCACTGTGACTCAATGTGCTGCCTCTACCTGCACATACACCCACAAACAACTCAATATGACTCAATGTGCAGGCTGTACCAGCACACACACACACATGTGCACACACACCTCAGTGTGCCTCAATTGTCAGCCTATACCAGAACACACAGACACAAACACCTCTCACTCTGACTCAATGCACAACCTATACCAGCATGCACACACACTCACATGGCACAGTGAATCAAGGCACAATGTTACAAGCACATGCACACACACCTCAGAGTGACTCAAAGCTCAGCCTATACCAGCACACACGCACACGCACACACACATGCACATATGCAGGCCTCACTGTGACTCAATGCACAGCCTATACCAGAACACACACACACCCCAACACGCACTCACACATGGCTCACTGGTAATCAATCGCCTATACCAGCACACACGCACACAGCTCACTGTGACTCAATGCAGTCTGTATCACCACACACTCACACACGCACCCATGAGTCAATAATGCCCATACCAGCACAATAAAGCCCATACCAGCACACAAACTCACATGCACACACACACACACGAGACTGTGACTGAAAACGCTTCCTGTACCAGCACACACACACACAAACACTACACTGTGACTCAATGCACAGCCTATACGAGCACACATATACACACACACACACAGCTCACAGTGACTGAATACAGAGTCTATATCAGCGCACACACAGACACACAGACACACACAGCTCACTGTGTCTCAATGGTCATCCAGTGCCAGCACAGACACACACACACACATGCAAACACACACACTAGTTCATGTCAAAGTGGATTAAACCACAGTCCATACCATCACAGACACAAACACACCGCACTACTCACTGTGACTCAATGCACAGTCTACACCAGCAAATACACACACACACATACACACACAACTCCCACACATTTAACTGTGACTCAGTGCTGTGACTATAGCAGCTCGCCACACACACATGGTTCACTGTGACTCAATGCACAGCCAATAACTGTACACACATACACACACACACACCGCTCAGTGATTCAATGCAAATCCCATATCAGCATACACATACACATACACTCACCTAGGTGTGACTCAATTCTAGGCCTATAGCAGCACACACACACACCTTACTGTGACTCATGCAGACTCTACAGCACCACATACACAAACACTAACACAGGGCTGGGATTCAATGCACAGTCCATACCAGCAAAGGCACACACACCACACCACACTGTGACTCAATGCTCAGATTATACCAGCACACACACACGGCTCACTGTGTCCAAGTGCACAACATATAACATCACACACACACACCCCCCACACTGTGACTCAATGTGCAGCCTGTACCTGCACATACACACACACACACCTCACTGTGACAAAAAGTGGAGCCTATACCAGCACACACACACCCCTGTGTGACACAATGGTCCGCCTATACCAGAACACACAGACACACACACACATAACTGTGACTCAATGCACAGACTATACCAGCGTGCACACAAACACACAGCACTCTGAATCAATGCACAATGTATACCAAAACACACAAGCATACACACACACCTCAGTGGGACTCAATGCACAGCCTATACCAGCACACACACATACACACCTGCACAGATACAGGGTTCACTGTGACTCAATGCACAGCCTATAGAAGAACACACACACATACCGTCATGCACACACACATGGCTGACCGTGACTCAATCAATCGCGTATACCAGCACACACACACACGACTCACTGTGACTCAATGCAGTCTTTAGCACAACAAACACAGACACACACACCCCATGGAATCAATGAAAGCCCACCAACACACACACTCTCATACACACACACACATGGCTCACTGTGACTCAATGCACAGTCTGTATCACCACACACACACACACATACACCTCAGTTACTCAATGCAAAGACCATACGAGCACACAAACACACAAACACAAATAACTGATTAAATGCTCCACACATACTAGTGCACACACACACAGACATGCTCACTGTGATTCAAGGCACAGTCTACACGAGCACAGTAACACACAAACAACTCATTTTGACTCAATGCGCAGTCTACAGCAGCACACACACACACATAACTCACTGTGACTCAATCCACAGCCTATATCAGCACACAGACACACACAAGGCTCACTGTGATTCAATGAAAACTGTAGCACCACACACACACACAAACACACACATACACCTCAGTGACTCAATGCAAAGCCCATACGAATACTCACAGACACAAACCTAACTGTGATTCAGTGCTCAACCTCTACCAGCACACAGACGCACACACACATGCACGGCTCATTCTGACATAATGTACAGTTCTTACCAGCACAAACACATGCAACACATCTCACTGTAACTCAATGCTCAGACTGTACTTGCACACACACAAGGCTCACTGTGAGTCAATGCACAGCCTATACCAGCAGAGACACACACACACTGCTCTCTATGACACAGTGCACATCCTGTACCATCACACACACACACAGCTTATTGTGATGCAATAGAGACTCTACACAACCAAATACACACACACACACGCACAGCTCACTGTGATTCCATGCAGACTCCATACCAGGGCACAAAAACACACAGCACACAACTCAGTGTGATTCAATGCTCACTTTATACCAAAACACACATAGACACACACACGGTTCTCTGTGACTCAGTGCACAGTCCATACCAGCACCACACACACACTCACAGCTCACCTTGAATCAAAGCACAGCCTACCCCAGCAAACACACACACACAGTTCACTGTGACTCAATGCACAGGCTATACCAGCACACACACATATACACACACAGCTTACTGCGACACAATACAGTCTCTACACCACCAAATACACACACACACACACATGCACAGCTCTATGTGATTCCATGCACATTCCATGCCAGTGCATACAGTCACACAGAACACACCTCAGTTTGACTCAATGCTCACAGTATGCCAAAACATACATAGACACACACACATGGCTCCCTGTTACTTAGTGCACAGTGTATGCTAGCAGAGTTACACACACAAAGAAACACACATGGCTCACTGTGAATCAATACACAGCATGTACCTCCACACACACACACATACAAACACTCACACACAGCTTAGTGTGACTCAATGCAAAGCATATACCAGCACGTGCACCCACACACACACTCACCTCCCTGTGACTGAGTGCACAGCCTGTACCAGCACACACACATACAAAAACTCACACATGGTTGTGACTCAATGTACAATCCACACCAGCACATACACACACATGACACCTCAGTGTGATCCAATGCTCAGTTTATACCAGCACAACCACACGGCTCACTGTGACTCAGTGCACAGCGTATGACATCACACACACACACACATACACCTCACTGTGACTCAATGTGCAGCCTGTACCTGCACAGAAACAAACACACACATCACTGTGATGCGATATGCAACCTATACCAGCACACACACACACACACACACACACAAAAGTGTGACTCGATGGTCATCCTACATGAGAACACACAGACACACACATCCCTCACTGTGACACAATGCACAGTCTATACCAGCCTGCACACACTCACATGACACTGTGACTCAATGCACAATCTGTAATAGCCCACACACGAACACGTACACACCTTATTGTGATTCAATGCACAGCCTATATGTGAACACACACACATACTAACATGCACTCACACATGTCTCACGATGACTCAATCGCCTGTACAAGCACACACACATGGCTCACTGGGAGTCAGTGCCCACTCCATACCAGCACCAAACACACAACACAGCTCACTGTGACTCAAGGCACAGTGTATGGCAGCACACACACACAGGCACACTCATACCCACATCTCACTGTGCCGGTAAGACTGTGAAAGCACACGCACAATGAAACAAACACCCCTCACTGTGACTCACTGCATATCCTATACCAGTGCACTCTCACACACACACACATGGCTGACTGTGAATGAATGCACACTCTATACCTGGAAACACACAAACACACACACACACACAGCTCCCTGTGACTCAGTGCACAGGATATGCTAGCAGACATACACACACAGAGAAGCACATACAGCAAACTGTGAGTCAATCCACAGCCCATACCTCGACACATGCACACATACTGACACTCAAAAACACAGCTCAGTGTGATTCAATGCAAATCCTATACCAGAAAGTGCACACACACACAAACAAACCTCCCTATGAATCAGTGCATAGCGTATAACATCACACACATACACCTCACTGTGACTCAATGTGCTGCCTCTACCTGCACATACACCCACAAACAACTCAATATGACTCAATGTGCAGGCTGTACCAGCACACACACACACATGTGCACACACACCTCAGTGTGCCTCAATTGTCAGCCTATACCAGAACACACAGACACAAACACCTCTCACTCTGACTCAATGCACAACCTATACCAGCATGCACACACACTCACATGGCACAGTGAATCAAGGCACAATGTTACAAGCACATGCACACACACCTCAGAGTGACTCAAAGCTCAGCCTATACCAGCACACACGCACACGCACACACACATGCACAGATGCAGGCCTCACTGTGACTCAATGCACAGCCTATACCAGAACACACACACACCCCAACACGCACTCACACATGGCTCACTGGTAATCAATCGCCTATACCAGCACACACGCACACAGCTCACTGTGACTCAATGCAGTCTGTATCACCACACACTCACACACACACCCATGAGTCAATAATGCCCATACCAGCACAATAAAGCCCATACCAGCACACAAACTCACATGCACACACACACACACGAGACTGTGACTGAAAACGCTTCCTGTACCAGCACACACACACACAAACACTACACTGTGACTCAATGCACAGCCTATACGAGCACACATATACACACACACACACAGCTCACAGTGACTGAATACAGAGTCTATATCAGCGCACACACAGACACACAGACACACACAGCTCACTGTGTCTCAATGGTCATCCAGTGCCAGCACAGACACACACACACACATGCAAACACACACACTAGTTCATGTCAAAGTGGATTAAACCACAGTCCATACCATCACAGACACAAACACACCGCACTACTCACTGTGACTCAATGCACAGTCTACACCAGCAAATACACACACACACATACACACACAACTCCCACACATTTAACTGTGACTCAGTGCTGTGACTATAGCAGCTCGCCACACACACATGGTTCACTGTGACTCAATGCACAGCCAATAACTGTACACACATACACACACACACACCGCTCAGTGATTCAATGCAAATCCCATATCAGCATACACATACACATACACTCACCTAGGTGTGACTCAATTCTAGGCCTATAGCAGCACACACACACACCTTACTGTGACTCATGCAGACTCTACAGCACCACATACACAAACACTAACACAGGGCTGGGATTCAATGCACAGTCCATACCAGCAAAGGCACACACACCACACCACACTGTGACTCAATGCTCAGATTATACCAGCACACACACACGGCTCACTGTGTCCAAGTGCACAACATATAACATCACACACACACACCCCCCACACTGTGACTCAATGTGCAGCCTGTACCTGCACATACACACACACACACCTCACTGTGACAAAAAGTGGAGCCTATACCAGCACACACACACCCCTGTGTGACACAATGGTCCGCCTATACCAGAACACACAGACACACACACACATAACTGTGACTCAATGCACAGACTATACCAGCGTGCACACAAACACACAGCACTCTGAATCAATGCACAATGTATACCAAAACACACAAGCATACACACACACCTCAGTGGGACTCAATGCACAGCCTATACCAGCACACACACATACACACCTGCACAGATACAGGGTTCACTGTGACTCAATGCACAGCCTATAGAAGAACACACACACATACCGTCATGCACACACACATGGCTGACCGTGACTCAATCAATCGCGTATACCAGCACACACACACACGACTCACTGTGACTCAATGCAGTCTTTAGCACAACAAACACAGACACACACACCCCATGGAATCAATGAAAGCCCACCAACACACACACTCTCATACACACACACACATGGCTCACTGTGACTCAATGCACAGTCTGTATCACCACACACACACACACATACACCTCAGTTACTCAATGCAAAGACCATACGAGCACACAAACACACAAACACAAATAACTGATTAAATGCTCCACACATACTAGTGCACACACACACAGACATGCTCACTGTGATTCAAGGCACAGTCTACACGAGCACAGTAACACACAAACAACTCATTTTGACTCAATGCGCAGTCTACAGCAGCACACACACACACATAACTCACTGTGACTCAATCCACAGCCTATATCAGCACACAGACACACACAAGGCTCACTGTGATTCAATGAAAACTGTAGCACCACACACACACACAAACACACACATACACCTCAGTGACTCAATGCAAAGCCCATACGAATACTCACAGACACAAACCTAACTGTGATTCAGTGCTCAACCTCTACCAGCACACAGACGCACACACACATGCACGGCTCATTCTGACATAATGTACAGTTCTTACCAGCACAAACACATGCAACACATCTCACTGTAACTCAATGCTCAGACTGTACTTGCACACACACAAGGCTCACTGTGAGTCAATGCACAGCCTATACCAGCAGAGACACACACACACTGCTCTCTATGACACAGTGCACATCCTGTACCATCACACACACACACAGCTTATTGTGATGCAATAGAGACTCTACACAACCAAATACACACACACACACGCACAGCTCACTGTGATTCCATGCAGACTCCATACCAGGGCACAAAAACACACAGCACACAACTCAGTGTGATTCAATGCTCACTTTATACCAAAACACACATAGACACACACACGGTTCTCTGTGACTCAGTGCACAGTCCATACCAGCACCACACACACACTCACAGCTCACCTTGAATCAAAGCACAGCCTACCCCAGCAAACACACACACACAGTTCACTGTGACTCAATGCACAGGCTATACCAGCACACACACATATACACACACAGCTTACTGCGACACAATACAGTCTCTACACCACCAAATACACACACACACACACATGCACAGCTCTATGTGATTCCATGCACATTCCATGCCAGTGCATACAGTCACACAGAACACACCTCAGTTTGACTCAATGCTCACAGTATGCCAAAACATACATAGACACACACACATGGCTCCCTGTTACTTAGTGCACAGTGTATGCTAGCAGAGTTACACACACAAAGAAACACACATGGCTCACTGTGAATCAATACACAGCATGTACCTCCACACACACACACATACAAACACTCACACACAGCTTAGTGTGACTCAATGCAAAGCATATACCAGCACGTGCACCCACACACACACTCACCTCCCTGTGACTGAGTGCACAGCCTGTACCAGCACACACACATACAAAAACTCACACATGGTTGTGACTCAATGTACAATCCACACCAGCACATACACACACATGACACCTCAGTGTGATCCAATGCTCAGTTTATACCAGCACAACCACACGGCTCACTGTGACTCAGTGCACAGCGTATGACATCACACACACACACACATACACCTCACTGTGACTCAATGTGCAGCCTGTACCTGCACAGAAACAAACACACACATCACTGTGATGCGATATGCAACCTATACCAGCACACACACACACACACACACACACAAAAGTGTGACTCGATGGTCATCCTACATGAGAACACACAGACACACACATCCCTCACTGTGACACAATGCACAGTCTATACCAGCCTGCACACACTCACATGACACTGTGACTCAATGCACAATCTGTAATAGCCCACACACGAACACGTACACACCTTATTGTGATTCAATGCACAGCCTATATGTGAACACACACACATACTAACATGCACTCACACATGTCTCACGATGACTCAATCGCCTGTACAAGCACACACACATGGCTCACTGGGAGTCAGTGCCCACTCCATACCAGCACCAAACACACAACACAGCTCACTGTGACTCAAGGCACAGTGTATGGCAGCACACACACACAGGCACACTCATACCCACATCTCACTGTGCCGGTAAGACTGTGAAAGCACACGCACAATGAAACAAACACCCCTCACTGTGACTCACTGCATATCCTATACCAGTGCACTCTCACACACACACACATGGCTGACTGTGAATGAATGCACACTCTATACCTGGAAACACACAAACACACACACACACACAGCTCCCTGTGACTCAGTGCACAGGATATGCTAGCAGACATACACACACAGAGAAGCACATACAGCAAACTGTGAGTCAATCCACAGCCCATACCTCGACACATGCACACATACTGACACTCAAAAACACAGCTCAGTGTGATTCAATGCAAATCCTATACCAGAAAGTGCACACACACACAAACAAACCTCCCTATGAATCAGTGCATAGCGTATAACATCACACACATACACCTCACTGTGACTCAATGTGCTGCCTCTACCTGCACATACACCCACAAACAACTCAATATGACTCAATGTGCAGGCTGTACCAGCACACACACACACATGTGCACACACACCTCAGTGTGCCTCAATTGTCAGCCTATACCAGAACACACAGACACAAACACCTCTCACTCTGACTCAATGCACAACCTATACCAGCATGCACACACACTCACATGGCACAGTGAATCAAGGCACAATGTTACAAGCACATGCACACACACCTCAGAGTGACTCAAAGCTCAGCCTATACCAGCACACACGCACACGCACACACACATGCACAGATGCAGGCCTCACTGTGACTCAATGCACAGCCTATACCAGAACACACACACACCCCAACACGCACTCACACATGGCTCACTGGTAATCAATCGCCTATACCAGCACACACGCACACAGCTCACTGTGACTCAATGCAGTCTGTATCACCACACACTCACACACACACCCATGAGTCAATAATGCCCATACCAGCACAATAAAGCCCATACCAGCACACAAACTCACATGCACACACACACACACGAGACTCTGACTGAAAACGCTTCCTGTACCAGCACACACACACACAAACACTACACTGTGACTCAATGCACAGCCTATACGAGCACACATATACACACACACACACAGCTCACAGTGACTGAATACAGAGTCTATATCAGCGCACACACAGACACACAGATACACACAGCCCACTGTGTCTCAATGGTCATTCAGTGCCAGCACACACACACACACACAGACACGCAAACACACACACTAGTTCATGTCAAAGTGGATTAAACCACAGTCCATACCATCACAGACACAAACACACCGCACTACTCACTGTGACTCAATGCACAGTCTACACCAGCAAATACACACACACACATACACACACAACTCCCACACATTTAACTGTGACTCAGTGCTGTGACTATAGCAGCTCGCCACACACACATGGTTCACTGTGACTCAATGCACAGCCAATAACTGTACACACATACACACACACACACCGCTCAGTGATTCAATGCAAATCCCATATCAGCATACACATACACATACACTCACCTAGGTGTGACTCAATTCTAGGCCTATAGCAGCACACAGACACACCTTACTGTGACTCATGCAGACTCTACAGCACCAAATACACAAACACTAACACAGGGCTGGGATTTAATGCACAGTCCATACCAGCAAAGGCACACACACCACACCACACTGTGACTCAATGCTCAGATTATACCAGCACACACACACGGCTCACTGTGTCCTAGTGCACAGCATATAACATCACACACACACACCCCCCACACTGTGACTCAATGTGCAGCCTGTACCTGCACATACACACACACACACCTCACTGTGACAAAAAGTGGAGCCTATACCAGCACACACACACCCCTGTGTGACACAAAGGTCAGCCTATACCAGAACACGCAGACACACACACACATAACTGTGACTCAATGCACAGACTATACCAGCGTGCACACAAACACACAGCACTCTGACTCAATGTACAATGTATACCAAAACACACAAGCATACACACACACCTCAGTGGGACTCAATGCACAGCCTATACCAGCACACACACATACACACCTGCACAGATACAGGGTTCACTGTGACTCAATGCACAGCCTATAGAAGAACACACACACATACCATCATGCACACACACATGGCTGACCGTGACTCAATCAATCGCGTATACCAGCACACACACACACGACTCACTGTGACTCAATGCAGTCTTTAGCACAACAAACACAGACACACACACCCCATGGAATCAATGAAAGCCCACCAACACACACACTCTCATACACACACACACATGGCTCACTGTGACTCAATGCACAGTCTGTATCACCACACACACACACACATACACCTCAGTTACTCAATGCAAAGACCATACGAGCACACAAACACACAAACACAAATAACTGATTAAATGCTCCACACATACTAGTGCACACACACACAGACATGCTCACTGTGATTCAAGGCACAGTCTACACGAGCACAGTAACACACAAACAACTCATTTTGACTCAATGCGCAGTCTACAGCAGCACACACACACACATAACTCACTGTGACTCAATCCACAGCCTATATCAGCACACAGACACACACAAGGCTCACTGTGATTCAATGAAATCTGTAGCACCACACACACACACAAACACACACATACACCTCAGTGACTCAATGCAAAGCCCATACGAATACTCACAGACACACACCTAACTGTGATTCAGTGCTCAACCTCTACCAGCACACAGACGCACACACACATGCACGGCTCATTCTGACATAATGTACAGTTCTTACCAGCACAAACACAGGCAACACATCTCACTGTAACTCAATGCTCAGACTGTACTTGCACACACACAAGGCTCACTGTGAGTCAATGCACAGCCTATACCAGCAGAGACACACACACACTGCTCTCTATGACACAGTGCACATCCTGTACCATCACACACACACACAGCTTATTGTGATGCAATAGAGACTCTACACAACCAAATACACACACACACACGCACAGCTCACTGTGATTCCATGCAGACTCCATACCAGGGCACAAAAACACACAGCACACAACTCAGTGTGATTCAATGCTCACTTTATACCAAAACACACATAGACACACACACGGTTCTCTGTGACTCAGTGCACAGTCCATACCAGCACCACACACACACTCACAGCTCACCTTGAATCAAAGCACAGCCTACCCCAGCAAACACACACACACAGTTCACTGTGACTCAATGCACAGGCTATACCAGCACACACACATATACACACACAGCTTACTGCGACACAATACAGTCTCTACACCACCAAATACACACACACACACGCACAGCTCTATGTGATTCCATGCACATTCCATGCCAGTGCATACAGTCACACAGAACACACCTCAGTTTGACTCAATGCTCACAGTATGCCAAAACATACATAGACACACACACATGGCTCCCTGTTACTTAGTGCACAGTGTATGCTAGCAGAGTTACACACACAAAGAAACACACATGGCTCACTGTGAATCAATACACAGCATGTACCTCCACACACACACACATACAAACACTCACACACAGCTTAGTGTGACTCAATGCAAAGCATATACCAGCACGTGCACCCCCACACACACTCACCTCCCTGTGACTGAGTGCACAGCCTGTACCAGCACACACACATACAAAAACTCACACATGGTTGTGACTCAATGTACAATCCACACCAGCACATACACACACATGACACCTCAGTGTGATCCAATGCTCAGTTTATACCAGCACAACCACACGGCTCACTGTGACTCAGTGCACAGCGTATGACATCACACACACACACACATACACCTCACTGTGACTCAATGTGCAGCCTGTACCTGCACAGAAACAAACACACACATCACTGTGATGCGATATGCAACCTATACCAGCACACACACACACACACACACACACACAAAAGTGTGACTCGATGGTCATCCTACATGAGAACACACAGACACACACATCCCTCACTGTGACACAATGCACAGTCTATACCAGCCTGCACACACTCACATGACACTGTGACTCAATGCACAATCTGTAATAGCCCACACACGAACACGTACACACCTTATTGTGATTCAATGCACAGCCTATATGTGAACACACACACATACTAACATGCACTCACACATGTCTCACGATGACTCAATCGCCTGTACAAGCACACACACATGGCTCACTGGGAGTCAGTGCCCACTCCATACCAGCACCAAACACACAACACAGCTCACTGTGACTCAAGGCACAGTGTATGGCAGCACACACACACAGGCACACTCATACCCACATCTCACTGTGCCGGTAAGCCTGTGAAATCACACGCACAATGAAACAAACACCCCTCACTGTGACTCACTGCATATCCTATACCAGTGCACTCTCACACACACACACATGGCTGACTGTGAATGAATGCACACTCTATACCTGGAAACACACAAACACACACACACACAGCTCCCTGTGACTCAGTGCACAGGATATGCTAGCAGACATACACACACAGAGAAGCACATACAGCAAACTGTGAGTCAATCCACAGCCCATACCTCGACACATGCACACATACTGACACTCAAAAACACAGCTCAGTGTGATTCAATGCAAATCCTATACCAGAAAGTGCACACACACACACACAAACCTCCCTATGAATCAGTGCATAGCGTATAACATCACACACATACACCTCACTGTGACTCAATGTGCTGCCTCTACCTGCACATACACCCACAAACAACTCAATATGACTCAATGTGCAGGCTGTACCAGCACACACACACACATGTGCACACACACCTCAGTGTGCCTCAATTGTCAGCCTATACCAGAACACACAGACACAAACACCTCTCACTCTGACTCAATGCACAACCTATACCAGCATGCACACACACTCACATGGCACAGTGAATCAAGGCACAATGTTACAAGCACATGCACACACACCTCAGAGTGACTCAAAGCTCAGCCTATACCAGCACACACGCACACGCACACACACATGCACAGATGCAGGCCTCACTGTGACTCAATGCACAGCCTATACCAGAACACACACACACCCCAACACGCACTCACACATGGCTCACTGGTAATCAATCGCCTATACCAGCACACACGCACACAGCTCACTGTGACTCAATGCAGTCTGTATCACCACACACTCACACACACACGCATGAGTCAATAATGCCCATACCAGCACAATAAAGCCCATACCAGCACACAAACTCACATGCACACACACACACACGAGACTGTGACTGAAAACGCTTCCTGTACCAGCACACACACACACAAACACTACACTGTGACTCAATGCACAGCCTATACGAGCACACATATACACACACACACACAGCTCACAGTGACTGAATACAGAGTCTATATCAGCGCACACACAGACACACAGATACACACAGCCCACTGTGTCTCAATGGTCATTCAGTGCCAGCACACACACACACACACAGACATGCAAACACACACACTAGTTCATGTCAAAGTGGATTAAACCACAGTCCATACCATCACAGACACAAACACACCGCACTACTCACTGTGACTCAATGCACAGTCTACACCAGCAAATACACACACACACATACACACACAACTCCCACACATTTAACTGTGACTCAGTGCTGTGACTATAGCAGCTCGCCACACACACATGGTTCACTGTGACTCAATGCACAGCCAATAACTGTACACACATACACACACACACACCGCTCAGTGATTCAATGCAAATCCCATATCAGCATACACATACACATACACTCACCTAGGTGTGACTCAATTCTAGGCCTATAGCAGCACACACACACACCTTACTGTGACTCATGCAGACTCTACAGCACCAAATACACAAACACTAACACAGGGCTGGGATTTAATGCACAGTCCATACCAGCAAAGGCACACACACCACACCACACTGTGACTCAATGCTCAGATTATACCAGCACACACACACGGCTCACTGTGTCCTAGTGCACAGCATATAATATCACACACACACACCCCCCACACTGTGACTCAATGTGCAGCCTGTACCTGCACATACACACACACACACCTCACTGTGACAAAAAGTGGAGCCTATACCAGCACACACACACCCCTGTGTGACACAAAGGTCAGCCTATACCAGAACACGCAGACACACACATAACTGTGACTCAATGCACAGACTATACCAGCGTGCACACAAACACACAGCACTCTGACTCAATGTACAATGTATACCAAAACACACAAGCATACACACACACCTCAGTGGGACTCAATGCACAGCCTATACCAGCACACACACATACACACCTGCACAGATACAGGGTTCACTGTGACTCAATGCACAGCCTATAGAAGAACACACACACATACCATCATGCACACACACATGGCTGACCGTGACTCAATCAATCGCGTATACCAGCACACACACACACGACTCACTGTGACTCAATGCAGTCTTTAGCACAACAAACACAGACACACACACCCCATGGAATCAATGAAAGCCCACCAACACACACACTCTCATACACACACACACATGGCTCACTGTGACTCAATGCACAGTCTGTATCACCACACACACACACACATACACCTCAGTTACTCAATGCAAAGACCATACGAGCACACAAACACACAAACACAAATAACTGATTAAATGCTCCACACATACTAGTGCACACACACACAGACATGCTCACTGTGATTCAAGGCACAGTCTACACGAGCACAGTAACACACAAACAACTCATTTTGACTCAATGCGCAGTCTACAGCAGCACACAAACACACATAACTCACTGTGACTCAATCCACAGCCTATATCAGCACACAGACACACACAAGGCTCACTGTGATTCAATGAAATCTGTAGCACCACACACACACACAAACACACACATACACCTCAGTGACTCAATGCAAAGCCCATACGAACACTCACAGACACACACCTAACTGTGATTCAGTGCTCAACCTCTACCAGCACACAGACGCACACACAGACACACACACACATGCACGGCTCATTCTGACATAATGTACAGTTCTTACCAGCACAAACACATGCAACACATCTCACTGTAACTCAATGCTCAGACTGTACTTGCACACACACAAGGCTCACTGTGAGTCAATGCACAGCCTATACCAGCAGAGACACACACACACTGCTCTCTATGACACAGTGCACATCCTGTACCATCACACACACACACAGCTTATTGTGATGCAATAGAGACTCTACACAACCAAATACACACACACACACGCACAGCTCACTGTGATTCCATGCAGACTCCATACCAGTGCACAAAAACACACAGCACACAACTCAGTGTGATTCAATGCTCACTTTATACCAAAACACACATAGACACACACACGGTTCTCTGTGACTCAGTGCACAGTCCATACCAGCACCGCACACACACTCACAGCTCACCTTGAATCAAAGCACAGCCTACCCCAGCAAACACACACACACAGTTCACTGTGACTCAATGCACAGGCTATACCAGCACACACACATATACACACACAGCTTACTGCGACACAATACAGTCTCTACACCACCAAATACACACACACACACATGCACAGCTCTATGTGATTCCATGCACATTCCATGCCAGTGCATACAGTCACACAGAACACACCTCAGTTTGACTCAATGTTCACAGTATGCCAAAACATACATAGACACACACACATGGCTCCCTGTTACTTAGTGCACAGTGTATGCTAGCAGAGTTACACACACAAAGAAACACACATGGCTCACTGTGAATCAATACACAGCCTGTACCTCCACACACACACACATACAAACACTCACACACAGCTTAGTGTGACTCAATGCAAAGCATATACCAGCACGTGCACCCACACACACACTCACCTCCCTGTGACTGAGTGCACAGCCTGTACCAGCACACACACATACAAAAACTCACACATGGTTGTGACTCAATGTACAATCCACACCAGCACATACACACACATGACACCTCAGTGTGATCCAATGCTCAGTTTATACCAGCACAACCACACGGCTCACTGTGACTCAGTGCACAGCGTATGACATCACACACACACACACATACACCTCACTGTGACTCAATGTGCAGCCTGTACCTGCACAGAAACAAACACACACATCACTGTGATGCGATATGCAACCTATACCAGCACACACACACACACACACACACACCAAAGTGTGACTCGATGGTCATCCTACATGAGAACACACAGACACACACATCCCTCACTGTGACACAATGCACAGTCTATACCAGCCTGCACACACTCACATGACACTGTGACTCAATGCACAATCTGTAATAGCCCACACACGAACACGTACACACCTTATTGTGATTCAATGCACAGCCTATATGTGAACACACACACATACTAACATGCACTCACACATGTCTCACGATGACTCAATCGCCTGTACAAGCACACACACATGGCTCACTGGGAGTCAGTGCCCACTCCATACCAGCACCAAACACACAACACAGCTCACTGTGACTCAAGGCACAGTGTATGGCAGCACACACACACAGGCACACTCATACCCACATCTCACTGTGCCGGTAAGACTGTGAAAGCACACGCACAATGAAACAAACACCCCTCACTGTGACTCACTGCATATCCTATACCAGTGCACTCTCACACACACACACATGGCTGACTGTGAATGAATGCACACTCTATACCTGGAAACACACAAACACACACACACACGGCTCCCTGTGACTCAGTGCACAGGATATGCTAGCAGACATACACACACAGAGAAGCACATACAGCAAACTGTGAGTCAATCCACAGCCCATACCTCGACACATGCACACATACTGACACTCAAAAACACAGCTCAGTGTGATTCAATGCAAATCCTATACCAGAAAGTGCACACACACACACACAAACCTCCCTATGAATCAGTGCATAGCGTATAACATCACACACATACACCTCACTGTGACTCAATGTGCTGCCTCTACCTGCACATACACCCACAAACAACTCAATATGACTCAATGTGCAGGCTGTACCAGCACACACACACACATGTGCACACACACCTCAGTGTGCCTCAATTGTCAGCCTATACCAGAACACACAGACACAAACACCTCTCATTCTGACTCAATGCACAACCTATACCAGCATGCACACACACTCACATGGCACAGTGAATCAAGGCACAATGTTACAAGCACATGCACACACACCTCAGAGTGACTCAAAGCTCAGCCTATACCAGCACACACGCACACGCACACACACATGCACAGATGCAGGCCTCACTGTGACTCAATGCACAGCCTATACCAGAATACACACACACCCCAACACGCACTCACACATGGCTCACTGGTACTCAATCAATCGCCTATACCAGCACACACGCACACAGCTCACTGTGACTCAATGCAGTCTGTATCACCACACACTCACACACGCACCCATGAGTCAATAATGCCCATACCAGCACAATAAAGCCCATACCAGCACACAAACTCACATGCACACACACACACACGAGACTGTGACTGAAAACGCTTCCTGTACCAGCACACACACACACAAACACTACACTGTGACTCAATGCACAGCCTATACGAGCACACATATACACACACACACACAGCTCACAGTGACTGAATACAGAGTCTATATCAGCGCACACACAGACACACAGACACACACAGCCCACTGTGTCTCAATGGTCATCCAGTGCCAGCACACACACACACACACACACACATGCAAACACACACACTAGTTCATGTCAAAGTGGATTAAACCACAGTCCATACCATCACAGACACAAACACACCGCACTACTCACTGTGACTCAATGCACAGTCTACACCAGCAAATACACACACACACATACACACACAACTCCCACACATTTAACTGTGACTCAGTGCTGTGACTATAGCAGCTCACCACACACACATGGTTCACTGTGACTCAATGCACAGCCAATAACTGTACACACACACACACACACCGCTCAGTGATTCAATGCAAATCCCATATCAGCATACACATACACATACACTCACCTAGGTGTGACTCAATTCTAGGCCTATAGCAGCACACACACACACCTTACTGTAACTCATGCAGACTCTACAGCACCAAATACACAAACACTAACACAGGGCTGGGATTCAATGCACAGTCCATACCAGCAAAGGCACACACACCACACCACACTGTGACTCAATGCTCAGATTATACCAGCACACACACACGGCTCACTCTGTCCTAGTGCACAGCATATAACATCACACACACACACACCCCACACTGTGACTCAATGTGCAGCCTGTACCTGCACATACACACACACACACCTCACTGTGACAAAAAGTGGAGCCTATACCAGCACACACACACCCCTGTGTGACACAAAGGTCAGCCTATACCAGAACACGCAGACACACACACACATAACTGTGACTCAATGCACAGACTATACCAGCGTGCACACAAACACACAGCACTCTGACTCAATGTACAATGTATACCAAAACACACAAGCATACACACACACCTCAGTGGGACTCAATGCACAGCCTATACCAGCACACACACATACACACCTGCACAGATACAGGGTTCACTGTGACTCAATGCACAGCCTATAGAAGAACACACACACATACCATCATGCACACACACATGGCTGACCGTGACTCAATCAATCGCGTATACCAGCACACACACACACGACTCACTGTGACTCAATGCAGTCTTTAGCACAACAAACACAGACACACACACCCCATGGAATCAATGAAAGCCCACCAACACACACACTCTCATACACACACACACATGGCTCACTGTGACTCAATGCACAGTCTGTATCACCACACACACACACACACATACACCTCAGTTACTCAATGCAAAGACCATACGAGCACACAAACACACAAACACAAATAACTGATTAAATGCTCCACACATACTAGTGCACACACACACAGACATGCTCACTGTGATTCAAGGCACAGTCTACACGAGCACAGTAACACACAAACAACTCATTTTGACTCAATGCGCAGTCTACAGCAGCACACACACACACATAACTCACTGTGACTCAATCCACAGCCTATATCAGCACACAGACACACACAAGGCTCACTGTGATTCAATGAAATCTGTAGCACCACACACACACACAAACACACACATACACCTCAGTGACTCAATGCAAAGCCCATACGAACACTCACAGACACACACCTAACTGTGATTCAGTGCTCAACCTGTACCAGCACACAGACGCACACACAGACACACACACACATGCACGGCTCATTCTGACATAATGTACAGTTCTTACCAGCACAAACACATGCAACACATCTCACTGTAACTCAATGCTCAGACTGTACTTGCACACACACAAGGCTCACTGTGAGTCAATGCACAGCCTATACCAGCAGAGACACACACACACTGCTCTCTATGACACAGTGCACATCCTGTACCATCACACACACACACAGCTTATTGTGATGCAGTAGAGACTCTACACAACCAAATACACACTCACAC
The DNA here is from genome assembly GCF_963455315.2 of Globicephala melas. Lineage (NCBI taxonomy): Eukaryota > Metazoa > Chordata > Mammalia > Artiodactyla > Delphinidae > Globicephala > Globicephala melas. The sequence continues at coordinate 2,038,291 of NC_083336.1, read as the reverse complement.
ACGCACAGCTCACTGTGATTCCATGCAGACTCCATACCAGGGCACAAAAACACACAGCACACAACTCAGTGTGATTCAATGCTCACTTTATACCAAAACACACATAGACACACACACGGTTCTCTGTGACTCAGTGCACAGTCCATACCAGCACCGCACACACACTCACAGCTCACCTTGAATCAAAGCACAGCCTACCCCAGCAAACACACACACACAGTTCACTGTGACTCAATGCACAGGCTATACCAGCACACACACATATACACACACAGCTTACTGCGACACAATACAGTCTCTACACCACCAAATACACACACACACACATGCACAGCTCTATGTGATTCCATGCACATTCCATGCCAGTGCATACAGTCACACAGAACACACCTCAGTTTGACTCAATGCTCACAGTATGCCAAAACATACATAGACACACACACATGGCTCCCTGTTACTTAGTGCACAGTGTATGCTAGCAGAGTTACACACACAAAGAAACACACATGGCTCACTGTGAATCAATACACAGCCTGTACCTCCACACACACACACATACAAACACTCACACACAGCTTAGTGTGACTCAATGCAAAGCATATACCAGCACGTGCACCCACACACACACTCACCTCCCTGTGACTGAGTGCACAGCCTGTACCAGCACACACACATACAAAAACTCACACATGGTTGTGACTCAATGTACAATCCACACCAGCACATACACACACATGACACCTCAGTGTGATCCAATTCTCAGTTTATACCAGCACAACCACACGGCTCACTGTGACTCAGTGCACAGCGTATGACATCACACACACACACACATACACCTCACTGTGACTCAATGTGCAGCCTGTACCTGCACAGAAACAAACACACACATCACTGTGATGCGATATGCAACCTATACCAGCACACACACACACACACACACACACCAAAGTGTGACTCGATGGTCATCCTACATGAGAACACACAGACACACACATCCCTCACTGTGACACAATGCACAGTCTATACCAGCCTGCACACACTCACATGACACTGTGACTCAATGCACAATCTGTAATAGCCCACACACGAACACGTACACACCTTATTGTGATTCAATGCACAGCCTATATGTGAACACACACACATACTAACATGCACTCACACATGTCTCACGATGACTCAATCGTCTGTACAAGCACACACACATGGCTCACTGGGAGTCAGTGCCCACTCCATACCAGCACCAAACACACAACACAGCTCACTGTGACTCAAGGCACAGTGTATGGCAGCACACACACACAGGCACACTCATACCCACATCTCACTGTGCCGGTAAGCCTGTGAAAGCACACGCACAATGAAACAAACACACTTCACTGTGACTCACTGCATATCCTATACCAGTGCACTCTCACACACACACACATGGCTGACTGTGAATGAATGCACACTCTATACCTGGAAACACACAAACACACACACACACACACGGCTCCCTGTGACTCAGTGCACAGGATATGCTAGCAGACATACACACACAGAGAAGCACATACAGCAAACTGTGAGTCAATCCACAGCCCATACCTCGACACATGCACACATACTGACACTCAAAAACACAGCTAAGTGTGATTCAATGCAAATCCTATACCAGAAAGTGCACACACACACACACAAACCTCCCTATGAATCAGTGCATAGCGTATAACATCACACACATACACCTCACTGTGACTCAATGTGCTGCCTCTACCTGCACATACACCCACAAACAACTCAATATGACTCAATGTGCAGGCTGTACCAGCACACACACACACATGTGCACACACACCTCAGTGTGCCTCAATTGTCAGCCTATACCAGAACACACAGACACAAACACCTCTCACTCTGACTCAATGCACAACCTATACCAGCATGCACACACACTCACATGGCACAGTGAATCAAGGCACAATGTTACAAGCACATGCACACACACCTCAGAGTGACTCAAAGCTCAGCCTATACCAGCACACACGCACACGCACACACACATGCACAGATGCAGGCCTCACTGTGACTCAATGCACAGCCTATACCAGAATACACACACACCCCAACACGCACTCACACATGGCTCACTGGTACTCAATCAATCGCCTATACCAGCACACACGCACACAGCTCACTGTGACTCAATGCAGTCTGTATCACCACACACTCACACACGCACCCATGAGTCAATAATGCCCATACCAGCACAATAAAGCCCATACCAGCACACAAACTCACATGCACACACACACACACGAGACTGTGACTGAAAACGCTTCCTGTACCAGCACACACACACACAAACACTACACTGTGACTCAATGCACAGCCTATACGAGCACACATATACACACACACACACAGCTCACAGTGACTGAATACAGAGTCTATATCAGCGCACACACAGACACACAGACACACACAGCCCACTGTGTCTCAATGGTCATCCAGTGCCAGCACACACACACACACACACACACATGCAAACACACACACTAGTTCATGTCAAAGTGGATTAAACCACAGTCCATACCATCACAGACACAAACACACCGCACTACTCACTGTGACTCAATGCACAGTCTACACCAGCAAATACACACACACACATACACACACAACTCCCACACATTTAACTGTGACTCAGTGCTGTGACTATAGCAGCTCACCACACACACATGGTTCACTGTGACTCAATGCACAGCCAATAACTGTACACACACACACACACACCGCTCAGTGATTCAATGCAAATCCCATATCAGCATACACATACACATACACTCACCTAGGTGTGACTCAATTCTAGGCCTATAGCAGCACACACACACACCTTACTGTAACTCATGCAGACTCTACAGCACCAAATACACAAACACTAACACAGGGCTGGGATTCAATGCACAGTCCATACCAGCAAAGGCACACACACCACACCACACTGTGACTCAATACTCAGATTATACCAGCACACACACACGGCTCACTCTGTCCTAGTGCACAGCATATAACATCACACACACACACACCCCACACTGTGACTCAATGTGCAGCCTGTACCTGCACATACACACACACACACCTCACTGTGACAAAAAGTGGAGCCTATACCAGCACACACACACCCCTGTGTGACACAAAGGTCAGCCTATACCAGAACACGCAGACACACACACACATAACTGTGACTCAATGCACAGACTATACCAGCGTGCACACAAACACACAGCACTCTGACTCAATGTACAATGTATACCAAAACACACAAGCATACACACACACCTCAGTGGGACTCAATGCACAGCCTATACCAGCACACACACATACACACCTGCACAGATACAGGGTTCACTGTGACTCAATGCACAGCCTATAGAAGAACACACACACATACCATCATGCACACACACATGGCTGACCGTGACTCAATCAATCGCGTATACCAGCACACACACACATGACTCACTGTGACTCAATGCAGTCTTTAGCACAACAAACACAGACACACACACCCCATGGAATCAATGAAAGCCCACCAACACACACACTCTCATACACACACACACATGGCTCACTGTGACTCAATGCACAGTCTGTATCACCACACACACACACACACATACACCTCAGTTACTCAATGCAAAGACCATACGAGCACACAAACACACAAACACAAATAACTGATTAAATGCTCCACACATACTAGTGCACACACACACAGACATGCTCACTGTGATTCAAGGCACAGTCTACACGAGCACAGTAACACACAAACAACTCATTTTGACTCAATGCGCAGTCTACAGCAGCACACACACACACATAACTCACTGTGACTCAATCCACAGCCTATATCAGCACACAGACACACACAAGGCTCACTGTGATTCAATGAAATCTGTAGCACCACACACACACACAAACACACACATACACCTCAGTGACTCAATGCAAAGCCCATACGAACACTCACAGACACACACCTAACTGTGATTCAGTGCTCAACCTCTACCAGCACACAGACGCACACACAGACACACACACACATGCACGGCTCATTCTGACATAATGTACAGTTCTTACCAGCACAAACACATGCAACACATCTCACTGTAACTCAATGCTCAGACTGTACTTGCACACACACAAGGCTCACTGTGAGTCAATGCACAGCCTATACCAGCAGAGACACACACACACTGCTCTCTATGACACAGTGCACATCCTGTACCATCACACACACACACAGCTTATTGTGATGCAGTAGAGACTCTACACAACCAAATACACACTCACACACGCACAGCTCACTGTGATTCCATGCAGACTCCATACCAGGGCACAAAAACACACAGCACACAACTCAGTGTGATTCAATGCTCACTTTATACCAAAACACACATAGACACACACACGGTTCTCTGTGACTCAGTGCACAGTCCATACCAGCACCGCACACACACTCACAGCTCACCTTGAATCAAAGCACAGCCTACCCCAGCAAACACACACACACAGTTCACTGTGACTCAATGCACAGGCTATACCAGCACACACACATATACACACACAGCTTACTGCGACACAATACAGTCTCTACACCACCAAATACACACACACACACATGCACAGCTCTATGTGATTCCATGCACATTCCATGCCAGTGCATACAGTCACACAGAACACACCTCAGTTTGACTCAATGCTCACAGTATGCCAAAACATACATAGACACACACACATGGCTCCCTGTTACTTAGTGCACAGTGTATGCTAGCAGAGTTACACACACAAAGAAACACACATGGCTCACTGTGAATCAATACACAGCCTGTACCTCCACACACACACACATACAAACACTCACACACAGCTTAGTGTGACTCAATGCAAAGCATATACCAGCACGTGCACCCACACACACACTCACCTCCCTGTGACTGAGTGCACAGCCTGTACCAGCACACACACATACAAAAACTCACACATGGTTGTGACTCAATGTACAATCCACACCAGCACATACACACACATGACACCTCAGTGTGATCCAATTCTCAGTTTATACCAGCACAACCACACGGCTCACTGTGACTCAGTGCACAGCGTATGACATCACACACACACACACATACACCTCACTGTGACTCAATGTGCAGCCTGTACCTGCACAGAAACAAACACACACATCACTGTGATGCGATATGCAACCTATACCAGCACACACACACACACACACACACACCAAAGTGTGACTCGATGGTCATCCTACATGAGAACACACAGACACACACATCCCTCACTGTGACACAATGCACAGTCTATACCAGCCTGCACACACTCACATGACACTGTGACTCAATGCACAATCTGTAATAGCCCACACACGAACACGTACACACCTTATTGTGATTCAATGCACAGCCTATATGTGAACACACACACATACTAACATGCACTCACACATGTCTCACGATGACTCAATCGTCTGTACAAGCACACACACATGGCTCACTGGGAGTCAGTGCCCACTCCATACCAGCACCAAACACACAACACAGCTCACTGTGACTCAAGGCACAGTGTATGGCAGCACACACACACAGGCACACTCATACCCACATCTCACTGTGCCGGTAAGCCTGTGAAAGCACACGCACAATGAAACAAACACACTTCACTGTGACTCACTGCATATCCTATACCAGTGCACTCTCACACACACACACATGGCTGACTGTGAATGAATGCACACTCTATACCTGGAAACACACAAACACACACACACACACACGGCTCCCTGTGACTCAGTGCACAGGATATGCTAGCAGACATACACACACAGAGAAGCACATACAGCAAACTGTGAGTCAATCCACAGCCCATACCTCGACACATGCACACATACTGACACTCAAAAACACAGCTAAGTGTGATTCAATGCAAATCCTATACCAGAAAGTGCACACACACACACACAAACCTCCCTATGAATCAGTGCATAGCGTATAACATCACACACATACACCTCACTGTGACTCAATGTGCTGCCTCTACCTGCACATACACCCACAAACAACTCAATATGACTCAATGTGCAGGCTGTACCAGCACACACACACACATGTGCACACACACCTCAGTGTGCCTCAATTGTCAGCCTATACCAGAACACACAGACACAAACACCTCTCACTCTGACTCAATGCACAACCTATACCAGCATGCACACACACTCACATGGCACAGTGAATCAAGGCACAATGTTACAAGCACATGCACACACACCTCAGAGTGACTCAAAGCTCAGCCTATACCAGCACACACGCACACGCACACACACATGCACAGATGCAGGCCTCACTGTGACTCAATGCACAGCCTATACCAGAATACACACACACCCCAACACGCACTCACACATGGCTCACTGGTACTCAATCAATCGCCTATACCAGCACACACGCACACAGCTCACTGTGACTCAATGCAGTCTGTATCACCACACACTCACACACGCACCCATGAGTCAATAATGCCCATACCAGCACAATAAAGCCCATACCAGCACACAAACTCACATGCACACACACACACACGAGACTGTGACTGAAAACGCTTCCTGTACCAGCACACACACACACAAACACTACACTGTGACTCAATGCACAGCCTATACGAGCACACATATACACACACACACACAGCTCACAGTGACTGAATACAGAGTCTATATCAGCGCACACACAGACACACAGACACACACAGCCCACTGTGTCTCAATGGTCATCCAGTGCCAGCACACACACACACACACACACACATGCAAACACACACACTAGTTCATGTCAAAGTGGATTAAACCACAGTCCATACCATCACAGACACAAACACACCGCACTACTCACTGTGACTCAATGCACAGTCTACACCAGCAAATACACACACACACATACACACACAACTCCCACACATTTAACTGTGACTCAGTGCTGTGACTATAGCAGCTCACCACACACACATGGTTCACTGTGACTCAATGCACAGCCAATAACTGTACACACACACACACACACCGCTCAGTGATTCAATGCAAATCCCATATCAGCATACACATACACATACACTCACCTAGGTGTGACTCAATTCTAGGCCTATAGCAGCACACACACACACCTTACTGTAACTCATGCAGACTCTACAGCACCAAATACACAAACACTAACACAGGGCTGGGATTCAATGCACAGTCCATACCAGCAAAGGCACACACACCACACCACACTGTGACTCAATGCTCAGATTATACCAGCACACACACACGGCTCACTCTGTCCTAGTGCACAGCATATAACATCACACACACACACACCCCACACTGTGACTCAATGTGCAGCCTGTACCTGCACATACACACACACACACCTCACTGTGACAAAAAGTGGAGCCTATACCAGCACACACACACCCCTGTGTGACACAAAGGTCAGCCTATACCAGAACACGCAGACACACACACACATAACTGTGACTCAATGCACAGACTATACCAGCGTGCACACAAACACACAGCACTCTGACTCAATGTACAATGTATACCAAAACACACAAGCATACACACACACCTCAGTGGGACTCAATGCACAGCCTATACCAGCACACACACATACACACCTGCACAGATACAGGGTTCACTGTGACTCAATGCACAGCCTATAGAAGAACACACACACATACCATCATGCACACACACATGGCTGACCGTGACTCAATCAATCGCGTATACCAGCACACACACACACGACTCACTGTGACTCAATGCAGTCTTTAGCACAACAAACACAGACACACACACCCCATGGAATCAATGAAAGCCCACCAACACACACACTCTCATACACACACACACATGGCTCACTGTGACTCAATGCACAGTCTGTATCACCACACACACACACACACATACACCTCAGTTACTCAATGCAAAGACCATACGAGCACACAAACACACAAACACAAATAACTGATTAAATGCTCCACACATACTAGTGCACACACACACAGACATGCTCACTGTGATTCAAGGCACAGTCTACACGAGCACAGTAACACACAAACAACTCATTTTGACTCAATGCGCAGTCTACAGCAGCACACACACACACATAACTCACTGTGACTCAATCCACAGCCTATATCAGCACACAGACACACACAAGGCTCACTGTGATTCAATGAAATCTGTAGCACCACACACACACACAAACACACACATACACCTCAGTGACTCAATGCAAAGCCCATACGAACACTCACAGACACACACCTAACTGTGATTCAGTGCTCAACCTGTACCAGCACACAGACGCACACACAGACACACACACACATGCACGGCTCATTCTGACATAATGTACAGTTCTTACCAGCACAAACACATGCAACACATCTCACTGTAACTCAATGCTCAGACTGTACTTGCACACACACAAGGCTCACTGTGAGTCAATGCACAGCCTATACCAGCAGAGACACACACACACTGCTCTCTATGACACAGTGCACATCCTGTACCATCACACACACACACAGCTTATTGTGATGCAGTAGAGACTCTACACAACCAAATACACACACACACACGCACAGCTCACTGTGATTCCATGCAGACTCCATACCAGGGCACAAAAACACACAGCACACAACTCAGTGTGATTCAATGCTCACTTTATACCAAAACACACATAGACACACACACGGTTCTCTGTGACTCAGTGCACAGTCCATACCAGCACCGCACACACACTCACAGCTCACCTTGAATCAAAGCACAGCCTACCCCAGCAAACACACACACACAGTTCACTGTGACTCAATGCACAGGCTATACCAGCACACACACATATACACACACAGCTTACTGCGACACAATACAGTCTCTACACCACCAAATACACACACACACACATGCACAGCTCTATGTGATTCCATGCACATTCCATGCCAGTGCATACAGTCACACAGAACACACCTCAGTTTGACTCAATGCTCACAGTATGCCAAAACATACATTGACACACACACATGGCTCCCTGTTACTTAGTGCACAGTGTATGCTAGCAGAGTTACACACACAAAGAAACACACATGGCTCACTGTGAATCAATACACAGCCTGTACCTCCACACACACACACACACATACAAACACTCACACACAGCTTAGTGTGACTCAATGCAAAGCATATACCAGCACGTGCACCCACACACACACTCACCTCCCTGTGACTGAGTGCACAGCCTGTACCAGCACACACACATACAAAAACTCACACATGGTTGTGACTCAATGTACAATCCACACCAGCACATACACACACATGACACCTCAGTGTGATCCAATTCTCAGTTTATACCAGCACAACCACACGGCTCACTGTGACTCAGTGCACAGCGTATGACATCACACACACACACACATACACCTCACTGTGACTCAATGTGCAGCCTGTACCTGCACAGAAACAAACACACACATCACTGTGATGCGATATGCAACCTATACCAGCACACACACACACACACACACACACACAAAGTGTGACTCGATGGTCATCCTACATGAGAACACACAGACACACACATCCCTCACTGTGACACAATGCACAGTCTATACCAGCCTGCACACACTCACATGACACTGTGACTCAATGCACAATCTGTAATAGCCCACACACGAACACGTACACACCTTATTGTGATTCAATGCACAGCCTATATGTGAACACACACACATACTAACATGCACTCACACATGTCTCACGATGACTCAATCGTCTGTACAAGCACACACACATGGCTCACTGGGAGTCAGTGCCCACTCCATACCAGCACCAAACACACAACACAGCTCACTGTGACTCAAGGCACAGTGTATGGCAGCACACACACACAGGCACACTCATACCCACATCTCACTGTGCCGGTAAGCCTGTGAAAGCACACGCACAATGAAACAAACACACTTCACTGTGACTCACTGCATATCCTATACCAGTGCACTCTCACACACACACACATGGCTGACTGTGAATGAATGCACACTCTATACCTGGAAACACACACACACACACACACACACACGGCTCCCTGTGACTCAGTGCACAGGATATGCTAGCAGACATACACACACAGAGAAGCACATACAGCAAACTGTGAGTCAATCCACAGCCCATACCTCGACACATGCACACATACTGACACTCAAAAACACAGCTCAGTGTGATTCAATGCAAATCCTATACCAGAAAGTGCACACACACACACACAAACCTCCCTATGAATCAGTGCATAGCGTATAACATCACACACATACACCTCACTGTGACTCAATGTGCTGCCTCTACCTGCACATACACCCACAAACAACTCAATATGACTCAATGTGCAGGCTGTACCAGCACACACACACACATGTGCACACACACCTCAGTGTGCCTCAATTGTCAGCCTATACCAGAACACACAGACACAAACACCTCTCACTCTGACTCAATGCACAACCTATACCAGCATGCACACACACTCACATGGCACAGTGAATCAAGGCACAATGTTACAAGCACATGCACACACACCTCAGAGTGACTCAAAGCTCAGCCTATACCAGCACACACGCACACGCACACACACATGCACAGATGCAGGCCTCACTGTGACTCAATGCACAGCCTATACCAGAATACACACACACCCCAACACGCACTCACACATGGCTCACTGGTACTCAATCAATCGCCTATACCAGCACACAGGCACACAGCTCACTGTGACTCAATGCAGTCTGTATCACCACACACTCACACACGCACCCATGAGTCAATAATGCCCATATCAGCACAATAAAGCCCATACCAGCACACAAACTCACATGCACACACACACACACGAGACTGTGACTGAAAACGCTTCCTGTACCAGCACACACACACACAAACACTACACTGTGACTCAATGCACAGCCTATACGAGCACACATATACACACACACACACAGCTCACAGTGACTGAATACAGAGTCTATATCAGCGCACACACAGACACACAGACACACACAGCCCACTGTGTCTCAATGGTCATCCAGTGCCAGCACACACACACACACACACACACATGCAAACACACACACTAGTTCATGTCAAAGTGGATTAAACCACAGTCCATACCATCACAGACACAAACACACCGCACTACTCACTGTGACTCAATGCACAGTCTACACCAGCAAATACACACACACACATACACACACAACTCCCACACATTTAACTGTGACTCAGTGCTGTGACTATAGCAGCTCACCACACACACATGGTTCACTGTGACTCAATGCACAGCCAATATCTGTACACACACACACACACACCGCTCAGTGATTCAATGCAAATCCCATATCAGCATACACATACACATACACTCACCTAGGTGTGACTCAATTCTAGGCCTATAGCAGCACACACACACACCTTACTGTGACTCATGCAGACTCTACAGCACCAAATACACAAACACTAACACAGGGCTGGGATTCAATGCACAGTCCATACCAGCAAAGGCACACACACCACACCACACTGTGACTCAATGCTCAGATTATACCAGCACACACACACGGCTCACTCTGTCCTAGTGCACAGCATATAACATCACACACACACACACCCCACACTGTGACTCAATGTGCAGCCTGTACCTGCACATACACACACACACACCTCACTGTGACAAAAAGTGGAGCCTATACCAGCACACACACACCCCTGTGTGACACAACGGTCAGCCTATACCAGAACACGCAGACACACACACACATAACTGTGACTCAATGCACAGACTATACCAGCGTGCACACAAACACACAGCACTCTGACTCAATGTACAATGTATACCAAAACACACAAGCATACACACACACCTCAGTGGGACTCAATGCACAGCCTATACCAGCACACACACATACACACCTGCACAGATACAGGGTTCACCGTGACTCAATGCACAGCCTATAGAAGAACACACACACATACCATCATGCACACACACATGGCTGACCGTGACTCAATCAATCGCGTATACCAGCACACACACACACGACTCACTGTGACTCAATGCAGTCTTTAGCACAACAAACACAGACACACACACCCCATGGAATCAATGAAAGCCCACCAACACACACACTCTCATACACACACACACATGGCTCACTGTGACTCAATGCACAGTCTGTATCACCACACACACACACACACATACACCTCAGTTACTCAATGCAAAGACCATATGAGCACACAAACACACAAACACAAATAACTGATTAAATGCTCCACACATACTAGTGCACACACACACAGACATGCTCACTGTGATTCAAGGCACAGTCTACACGAGCACAGTAACACACAAACAACTCATTTTGACTCAATGCGCAGTCTACAGCAGCACACACACACACATAACTCACTGTGACTCAATCCACAGCCTATATCAGCACACAGACACACACAAGGCTCACTGTGATTCAATGAAATTTGTAGCACCACACACACACACACAAACACACACATACACCTCAGTGACTCAATGCAAAGCCCATACGAACACTCACAGACACACACCTAACTGTGATTCAGTGCTCAACCTGTACCAGCACACAGACGCACACACAGACACACACACACATGCACGGCTCATTCTGACATAATGTACAGTTCTTACCAGCACAAACACATGCAACACATCTCACTGTAACTCAATGCTCAGACTGTACTTGCACACACACAAGGCTCACTGTGAGTCAATGCACAGCCTATACCAGCAGAGACACACACACACTGCTCTCTATGACACAGTGCACATCCTGTACCATCACACACACACACAGCTTATTGTGATGCAGTAGAGACTCTACACAACCAAATACACACACACACACGCACAGCTCACTGTGATTCCATGCAGACTCCATACCAGGGCACAAAAACACACAGCACACAACTCAGTGTGATTCAATGCTCACTTTATACCAAAACACACATAGACACACACACGGTTCTCTGTGACTCAGTGCACAGTCCATACCAGCACCGCACACACACTCACAGCTCACCTTGAATCAAAGCACAGCCTACCCCAGCAAACACACACACACAGTTCACTGTGACTCAATGCACAGGCTATACCAGCACACACACATATACACACACAGCTTACTGCGACACAATACAGTCTCTACACCACCAAATACACACACACACACATGCACAGCTCTATGTGATTCCATGCACATTCCATGCCAGTGCATACAGTCACACAGAACACACCTCAGTTTGACTCAATGCTCACAGTATGCCAAAACATACATAGACACACACACATGGCTCCCTGTTACTTAGTGCACAGTGTATGCTAGCAGAGTTACACACACAAAGAAACACACATGGCTCACTGTGAATCAATACACAGCCTGTACCTCCACACACACACACACACACACATACAAACACTCACACACAGCTTAGTGTGACTCAATGCAAAGCATATACCAGCACGTGCACCCACACACACACTCACCTCCCTGTGACTGAGTGCACAGCCTGTACCAGCACACACACATACAAAAACTCACACATGGTTGTGACTCAATGTACAATCCACACCAGCACATACACACACATGACACCTCAGTGTGATCCAATGCTCAGTTTATACCAGCACAACCACACGGCTCACTGTGACTCAGTGCACAGCGTATGACATCACACACACACACACACATACACCTCACTGTGACTCAATGTGCAGCCTGTACCTGCACAGAAACAAACACACACATCACTGTGATGCGATATGCAACCTATACCAGCACACACACACACACACACACCAAAGTGTGACTCGATGGTCATCCTACATGAGAACACACAGACACACACATCCCTCACTGTGACACAATGCACAGTCTATACCAGCCTGCACACACTCACATGACACTGTGACCCAATGCACAATCTGTAATAGCCCACACACGAACACGTACACACCTTATTGTGATTCAATGCACAGCCTATATGTGAACACACACACATACTAACATGCACTCACACATGTCTCACGATGACTCAATCGCCTGTACAAGCACACACACATGGCTCAATGGGAGTCAGTGCCCACTCCATACCAGCACCAAACACACAACACAGCTCACTGTGACTCAAGGCACAGTGTATGGCAGCACACACACACAGGCACACTCATACCCACATCTCACTGTGCCGGTAATCCTGTGAAAGCACACGCACAATGAAACAAACACCCTTCACTGTGACTCACTGCATATCCTATACCAGTGCACTCTCACACACACACACATGGCTGACTGTGAATGAATGCACACTCTATACCTGGAAACACACAAACACACACACACACACATGGCTCCCTGTGACTCAGTGCACAGGATATGCTAGCAGACATACACACACAGAGAAGCACATACAGCAAACTGTGAGTCAATCCACAGCCCATACCTCGACACATGCACACATACTGACACTCAAAAACACAGCTCAGTGTGATTCAATGCAAATCCTATACCAGAAAGTGCACACACACACACACAAACCTCCCTATGAATCAGTGCATAGCGTATAACATCACACACATACACCTCACTGTGACTCAATGTGCTGCCTCTACCTGCACATACACCCACAAACAACTCAATATGACTCAATGTGCAGGCTGTACCAGCACACACACACACATGTGCACACACACCTCAGTGTGCCTCAATTGTCAGCCTATACCAGAACACACAGACACAAACACCTCTCACTCTGACTCAATGCACAACCTATACCAGCATGCACACACACTCACATGGCACAGTGAATCAAGGCACAATGTTACAAGCACATGCACACACACCTCAGAGTGACTCAAAGCTCAGCCTATACCAGCACACACGCACACGCACACACACATGCACAGATGCAGGCCTCACTGTGACTCAATGCACAGCCTATACCAGAACACACACACACCCCAACACGCACTCACACATGGCTCACTGGTACTCAATCAATCGCCTATACCAGCACACACGCACACAGCTCACTGTGACTCAATGCAGTCTGTATCACCACACACTCACACACGCACCCATGAGTCAATAATGCCCATACCAGCACAATAAAGCCCATACCAGCACACAAACTCACATGCACACACACACACACGAGACTGTGACTGAAAACGCTTCCTGTACCAGCACACACACACACAAACACTACACTGTGACTCAATGCACAGCCTATACGAGCACACATATACACACACACTCAGCTCACAGTGACTGAATACAGAGTCTATATCAGCGCACACACAGACACACAGACACACACAGCCCACTGTGTCTCAATGGTCATCCAGTGCCAGCACACACACACACACACACACATGCAAACACACACACTAGTTCATGTCAAAGTGGATTAAACCACAGTCCATACCATCACAGACACAAACACACCGCACTACTCACCGTGACTCAATGCACAGTCTACACCAGCAAATACACACACACACATACACACACAACTCCCACACATTTAACTGTGACTCAGTGCTGTGACTATAGCAGCTCACCACACACACATGGTTCACTGTGACTCAATGCACAGCCAATAACTGTACACACACACACACACACCGTTCAGTGATTCAATGCAAATCCCATATCAGCATACACATACACATACACTCACCTAGGTGTGACTCAATTCTAGGCCTATAGCAGCACACACACACACCTTACTGTAACTCATGCAGACTCTACAGCACCAAATACACAAACACTAACACAGGGCTGGGATTCAATGCACAGTCCATACCAGCAAAGGCACACACACCACACCACACTGTGACTCAATGCTCAGATTATACCAGCACACACACACGGCTCACTCTGTCCTAGTGCACAGCATATAACATCACACACACACACACCCCACACTGTGACTCAATGTGCAGCCTGTACCTGCACATACACACACACACACCTCACTGTGACAAAAAGTGGAGCCTATACCAGCACACACACACCCCTGTGTGACACAAAGGTCAGCCTATACCAGAACACGCAGACACACACACACATAACTGTGACTCAATGCACAGACTATACCAGCGTGCACACAAACACACAGCACTCTGACTCAATGTACAATGTATACCAAAACACACAAGCATACACACACACCTCAGTGGGACTCAATGCACAGCCTATACCAGCACACACACATACACACCTGCACAGATACAGGGTTCACTGTGACTCAATGCACAGCCTATAGAAGAACACACACACATACCATCATGCACACACACATGGCTGACCGTGACTCAATCAATCGCGTATACCAGCACACACACACACGACTCACTGTGACTCAATGCAGTCTTTAGCACAACAAACACAGACACACACACCCCATGGAATCAATGAAAGCCCACCAACACACACACTCTCATACACACACACACATGGCTCACTGTGACTCAATGCACAGTCTGTATCACCACACACACACACACACATACACCTCAGTTACTCAATGCAAAGACCATACGAGCACACAAACACACAAACACAAATAACTGATTAAATGCTCCACACATACTAGTGCACACACACACAGACATGCTCACTGTGATTCAAGGCACAGTCTACACGAGCACAGTAACACACAAACAACTCATTTTGACTCAATGCGCAGTCTACAGCAGCACACACACACACATAACTCACTGTGACTCAATCCACAGCCTATATCAGCACACAGACACACACAAGGCTCACTGTGATTCAATGAAATCTGTAGCACCACACACACACACAAACACACACATACACCTCAGTGACTCAATGCAAAGCCCATACGAACACTCACAGACACACACCTAACTGTGATTCAGTGCTCAACCTGTACCAGCACACAGACGCACACACAGACACACACACACATGCACGGCTCATTCTGACATAATGTACAGTTCTTACCAGCACAAACACATGCAACACATCTCACTGTAACTCAATGCTCAGACTGTACTTGCACACACACAAGGCTCACTGTGAGTCAATGCACAGCCTATACCAGCAGAGACACACACACACTGCTCTCTATGACACAGTGCACATCCTGTACCATCACACACACACACAGCTTATTGTGATGCAGTAGAGACTCTACACAACCAAATACACACACACACACGCACAGCTCACTGTGATTCCATGCAGACTCCATACCAGGGAACAAAAACACACAGCACACAACTCAGTGTGATTCAATGCTCACTTTATACCAAAACACACATAGACACACACACGGTTCTCTGTGACTCAGTGCACAGTCCATACCAGCACCGCACACACACTCACAGCTCACCTTGAATCAAAGCACAGCCTACCCCAGCAAACACACACACACAGTTCACTGTGACTCAATGCACAGGCTATACCAGCACACACACATATACACACACAGCTTACTGCGACACAATACAGTCTCTACACCACCAAATACACACACACACACATGCACAGCTCTATGTGATTCCATGCACATTCCATGCCAGTGCATACAGTCACACAGAACACACCTCAGTTTGACTCAATGCTCACAGTATGCCAAAACATACATAGACACACACACATGGCTCCCTGTTACTTAGTGCACAGTGTATGCTAGCAGAGTTACACACACAAAGAAACACACATGGCTCACTGTGAATCAATACACAGCCTGTACCTCCACACACACACACATACAAACACTCACACACAGCTTAGTGTGACTCAATGCAAAGCATATACCAGCACGTGCACCCACACACACACTCACCTCCCTGTGACTGAGTGCACAGCCTGTACCAGCACACACACATACAAAAACTCACACATGGTTGTGACTCAATGTACAATCCACACCAGCACATACACACACATGACACCTCAGTGTGATCCAATTCTCAGTTTATACCAGCACAACCACACGGCTCATTGTGACTCAGTGCACAGCGTATGACATCACACACACACACACATACACCTCACTGTGACTCAATGTGCAGCCTGTACCTGCACAGAAACAAACACACACATCACTGTGATGCGATATGCAACCTATACCAGCACACACACACACACACACACCAAAGTGTGACTCGATGGTCATCCTACATGAGAACACACAGACACACACATCCCTCACTGTGACACAATGCACAGTCTATACCAGCCTGCACACACTCACATGACACTGTGACTCAATGCACAATCTGTAATAGCCCACACACGAACACGTACACACCTTATTGTGATTCAATGCACAGCCTATATGTGAACACACACACATACTAACATGCACTCACACATGTCTCACGATGACTCAATCGTCTGTACAAGCACACACACATGGCTCACTGGGAGTCAGTGCCCACTCCATACCAGCACCAAACACACAACACAGCTCACTGTGACTCAAGGCACAGTGTATGGCAGCACACACACACAGGCACACTCATACCCACATCTCACTGTGCCGGTAAGCCTGTGAAAGCACACGCACAATGAAACAAACACACTTCACTGTGACTCACTGCATATCCTATACCAGTGCACTCTCACACACACACACATGGCTGACTGTGAATGAATGCACACTCTATACCTGGAAACACACAAACACACACACACACACACGGCTCCCTGTGACTCAGTGCACAGGATATGCTAGCAGACATACACACACAGAGAAGCACATACAGCAAACTGTGAGTCAATCCACAGCCCATACCTCGACACATGCACACATACTGACACTCAAAAACACAGCTCAGTGTGATTCAATGCAAATCCTATACCAGAAAGTGCACACACACACACACAAACCTCCCTATGAATCAGTGCATAGCGTATAACATCACACACATACACCTCACTGTGACTCAATGTGCTGCCTCTACCTGCACATACACCCACAAACAACTCAATATGACTCAATGTGCAGGCTGTACCAGCACACACACACACATGTGCACACACACCTCAGTGTGCCTCAATTGTCAGCCTATACCAGAACACACAGACACAAACACCTCTCACTCTGACTCAATGCACAACCTATACCAGCATGCACACACACTCACATGGCACAGTGAATCAAGGCACAATGTTACAAGCACATGCACACACACCTCAGAGTGACTCAAAGCTCAGCCTATACCAGCACACACGCACACGCACACACACATGCACAGATGCAGGCCTCACTGTGACTCAATGCACAGCCTATACCAGAATACACACACACCCCAACACGCACTCACACATGGCTCACTGGTACTCAATCAATCGCCTATACCAGCACACACGCACACAGCTCACTGTGACTCAATGCAGTCTGTATCACCACACACTCACACACGCACCCATGAGTCAATAATGCCCATATCAGCACAATAAAGCCCATACCAGCACACAAACTCACATGCACACACACACACACGAGACTGTGACTGAAAACGCTTCCTGTACCAGCACACACACACACAAACACTACACTGTGACTCAATGCACAGCCTATACGAGCACACATATACACACACACACACAGCTCACAGTGACTGAATACAGAGTCTATATCAGCGCACACACAGACACACAGACACACACAGCCCACTGTGTCTCAATGGTCATCCAGTGCCAGCACACACACACACACACACACACATGCAAACACACACACTAGTTCATGTCAAAGTGGATTAAACCACAGTCCATACCATCACAGACACAAACACACCGCACTACTCACTGTGACTCAATGCACAGTCTACACCAGCAAATACACACACACACATACACACACAACTCCCACACATTTAACTGTGACTCAGTGCTGTGACTATAGCAGCTCAC